>NC_052356.1:3597896-3711897 GCF_009727055.1 Benincasa hispida | reverse complement strand
GTAGACGATATTACTTACTCATTGGGGAATAATGTAGTCTACTTGACTGTAGTTAAGAATCAAATTTATGCTGGCCCCCAAGTCACACAGGGCTTGCCCAATATAAAGTCCTCCTATGGAGCAAGAATCGTGAAGCTCCCAAGATCGCTCATCTTCGGTGGAATAATAGATTTGGAACTTTGCGTTAATGCCACCGTAGAAAATTTTTCAGTGCCTCCTTTCTTAGTTACCATGTCCTTTAGAAACTTGGCATAGGCATGCATTTCCTCAATCGCTTCACTGAAAGGAATGTTAACATGTAATTGTTTTAATATAAATAAGAAGCGTTGGTACTGTACCTCTTCATTTTTCTTCTTTCTTAACCTCTAAGGGAAAGGTGGTAACTGGAATTTCATGGTTCCTGTTTCATTTGACTTTGAGGTCAATGCAACCTCAGGTTACACTGCTTCATTCTCTCTTTCTTCTTCTTGCATTATCGCAATCTCAGGCTTAGTTGCGATGGAAGTTGTTCTATTCTGATCCTTCTTTTCTCCCTCCACAGTCTTTCCACTGCGCAATGTCACAACTTGACATTGCTTCTTACCTGATCCCCCTGGGTTGCATGGAAGCTCGGTTGAACTTGGCTCATTCGCAATCTGGCCCTTGCGGTTTTCCTTTTAGCTCATTCGCAATCTGGCCCATTTGCAATTCAAGGTTGCGGATGGACATAGCCTGACTTTGAAGCACTGTCTCGTTTTTCTCTATATATTGCTTCAATAGGCTCTCTAGAGAAGAAGATTTCATTGGTTGTAAGTGTTTGAAAAGGGATTATTCTTTACAAAATATACAGACTGTAGATTTTGCGGGCAATCTTCCATCGCATGCCCATCATCGCAAGTCGCACACCTTATGGTGTTTTGACTTATTGCATTAATTTGCCCACCTTGCGGTGTTGGGCTACTGATCGCCATTCCTTGAATCAAATTCATCATTGCGGTCATTTGGTTTTGTAACGAAACAATGGCACCGTTATTTGTGTCGAAATCTTTGAGTCTGAATCTCTAGGCACTCTCCCTCTAGTCTTCATGGTTCTTGGAGATGCGTTCCAGAATATTCTTCGCCTCCTCGTAAGTTTTGTCCAGCAGACCACCAGCGGTTGTCGCATTGGCCTGTCTCTTATACACATCTAGATGTGTATAAGAGACAGGGTCTACGAAGCAGGATTCAAACCGTGATAGAAAATTTCCATTTGAAGGCAGTCTAGTAGCCCATTATGGGGACAATCTCGGACCAACCTTTTAAACCTCGCCCAAGCATCGCTGAGCGACTCGTCCATATATCTTCTTCAAAATTAGTAATAAGCTTTCTTTGTCTTACGTTTTCGGTAGGTGGAAAATACTTTTTAATGAATTTCTCCACTATCTGCTCCCAAGAAGTAATCTCTCCTAGTTTGAGCGAATAAGCCCATTTCCTAGCTTGATCACAGAGAGAAAATGGGAACAACGTTAGTCGAAATTCTTCAGCAGAGATGTTCGGGAACACAAAAGTATTGTAGATTTCAATAAAACTTCGAAGGTGGGCGTGCGGATCCTCGCCACGCCTTCCTCCGAATTGACTTATAGTCTGAACATCTCTAAGTTTCATCTCGAATCTGATTCCGTCGAGGGCAGGCCTCATGATTTCCAGAGAGAAATCATAGAGGTTTGGCGATGCATAGTCCCTAATGGGCCTATTGTGATCGTTTGCCAACAGAATCAGATTCGCTATGACATAATTATCATTTGGTGCTCCACCTCCAGGCTGTTCCGCCATCTCTTCTTTGTCAGATTGTGGTTTTTGTTGGTAGTCTCTTAGTCTTCTTCGAAATGTTCTCTCAATCTCCGGGTCGTAGTTCGCCAGAGATTGAGAGTTCTACAAAGAAATCACAAAAATTACCATTAACAACTATTTTGTCGAAGTCCCTGGAAAAGGCACCAAAAACTTGATGCGTTATTTTTATGAATGAAAATATGGATGATATGCATTGGTGGATTGCATTGTGCACTCAAGTTTCCCCAGCGGAATTCAAGTGTAATTTCCTTTGAGTTTCTTGGTAAGTCCAGGGTCGAACACAGGGACTTGTGAAAATAGTTGCGTTGGTGATTTTTATGAAAACTTGCAGTAACCAGTTAATGAATAAATCGTTGGGTTTGTTGTTGCGTTGATGAAAATAAATAACGAATGCGGCAGCGTTTGAAAAGAGTTTGTAAATGGGAAATACGATGAATATTCGATGAACGGGTTGAGAAAAGTTTCGGCTAACACTCCCTAGAATGCGTCCATGCTTTGTGATCATGCAACATGCATATAATAGTAAACCACCTCTCGGCGTGAATGCTACGGCTTCTAAGGCTAGAACGCTTGCGATAAATATGCGATAAGTCTACAGGGTTTACACATAAACCTCTCTCTATTTATGTGATGACAACATGACATTCACATAAATATGTGACCACATAATATCACTCCCATTCCTAGAATGCATGCGATGCAAGTTGACAAATAGAGCTTATCTCTAGGTCCCTATCTCTTGTTTATACAAGCCTAATCTTGCTCTTTGGAGTCCATATTCTAACCTAGCTCTCTTGAGACATTAGGTTCTTTCTTTAGATCCTCTTTCGAGTAACTCTAAAGGGTATTTTGCACAACATAAACAAGACAATCACAAGCAATGAACTTCCTAGGTCATGTTAGTTTAGTTCTTCTCAACCTATTCAACTAGTTTAGCTACTCATGCGTATCAAGAAAGTGAGTAGATGTAGAAATAGAACTTCCATTGAATAGATATGAGATGAAGTACAAATAACAATGCAAGTATAGTAAAGAGCCTGGAGCAATTTCTTGCTGCCAGGCGTTTACACTGTTTCTACCCGTGCTCTAAAGTTATTCTCGCTCTCGCGAGAGTCGACCCGCTATCTGTTCTTACACCCCAAGGTTCTCTCTCGAGCTGCCTTGGGCGATCTTTGACGTCACGACTCTTCTCTTGCTTCACCGTAAAATGGAAAAGAAAACTATGAACGGAGCACTGATGAATTCGTTAACTGATCAACCCCTTTTCTAAAGATTGCACTTGGTATTTATAGGACATCAAAGGTGAAAGGCGGCTTCTCTCTCCCGGTTGTACAGATGGGATAGCTTTAATTCCTGATTGACGCGCCGGATGATTGTTACCGATAAAGCTGAATGTACTTTGTGACCGTTATCGGTTGTCAACTTAATTTGGATTCGACTGTCATCAGCTTTCCATCCCATCGCTCTTAATTATCCTATCACCTGGATGCACCCACCATGTTGCGTTGACAAAGTTACGTTGATTCTTCTTGGGCGAATGTTTGCGAGCACGATCAACGCAAAGTCTTGCGGTGAAGTTGCACTCGACCAATCTCTGCATTGTGTTAACGCATATTCTGCACAAAAATGTAAAGATCAACTGCTCTAATGCGTTGGATGCATGCGGCCGAAATATTATAGAATTTATGCTTAATGGATGCAATTTAACATATTTCATCAACGCAATCCAACATTGTTTAAGAACTTAGCACTATGATAACGTGAATTTCTGCTTGTTATCATTAATTAGTGTTAATTTGTATAACTATCTATTAGAGTGTATGTGTTGTATTTCGATCACAATGAAATTGAAAAGATCTGAACGCACTCATGGATGCTTTTCGTTAAGAGTTCCTTCAAAATCACCTATTAGAGGTTATTTAGATTTATAAATTCTCCAAACGAACTTCGAATTGTTTATTAAATTAATCAAAATTCATGCTTAATTAACAAAGGCTTTGTACTTTGTCCCATAATACAGGTTATTATTTAGGATTACAAGTTGGTCAGAAAAGATTTATTTTTAAGGATGAATAAAGAATGGACTAAACTAAGGAATAAGTTATCAGTGGAGTATAGAGAAGGAGTATCCCAATTTTTAGATATGGCGAAGTTTCATGTTAATGATTCCAGAAGAATAAGTTGTCCATGCAAGAATTGTATGAATTCAATTTGGGAAAAATTAGATATCATGGAACAACATCTATTAACATATGGAATATCTCCCTCATACTCTGAATGGGTATATCATGGAGAGCCAGTAAACTTATCTAGAGGTTTTGAAAGTCGTAGAACTTATTTAATATAGAATGTTGAAGTAGATAGTATAGAGGGTAATGTTGTTGCAGAAAATGAGATGTTGAATCTTATAAACAATCTACAAGTTCCAATTGAAAATGAAGATGCAAATGAAGAAGGGATTGAGAATAAAATGTCCTCTAATGGTCAAGAAAGAGATACCATGAACTTATTCGAGGATTTAATGACCAAAGCACATAATGAACTATGCCCTGGTTGTTCGCAATTTTCGTCCTTGAACATTTTAGTGAAGTTGATGTATATCAAAGTTCTCAATGGCTGGAGTAACAAATCATTTGACATGTTGCTGGAATTGTTAAAAGCAACGTTTCTAGCTAGTACCGCTATACCTACTTCCTTTTATGAAGCTAAGCAAAAATTGCATGATTTAGGCCTAGGTTATAAGTCTATTCATGCGTGCAAATATGATTGTGTATTGTATTGGAAAGAATTTGTAGATTTGCAATAATGTCCCATTTATGGTGAGTCTCGGTACAAAGTTAATAATGGCAAGGGTAAAAGAATACCACATAAGTTATTGCATCATTTCCATTGATACTGAGATTAAAATGATTGTTTGCATCAAAAGAAGGTGCTTCTAACATGAGATGACATAAAGATAAATGAGTTGAAACGAATGATGTATTACGACATTCAGTTGATGCATAGGGGTGGAAATATTTTGATCGTGAATTTCCTCATTTCTCTTTAGATCCCCGAAATGTTCGTTTAGGATTAGCTTCAGATGGGTTCAATCCATTTGGAAATATGAGTACTTTGTATAGTATGTGGCCTGTGATGATAATTTATTATAATTTGCCCCCTTAGAAATGCATGAAGGAAACAAACTTCTTCATGTCCTTGCTCATACCTGGTCCAAAATCTCCTGGAAAGGAAACTGATGTTTACTTGTAGCCATTGATTGAAGAGTTGAAAGAGTTATGGATAATTGGTGTGCGAACTTATGATTCTGTCACTGGTGAGTTTTTTCAACTATATGCCACCTTATTATGGACTATTAATGACTTCCCTGCGTATAGTAACCTATCTGAGTGGAGTACAAAAGGTTATCAAGCATGTCCAATATGCAAAAAAGATAATTCATCTTTTGGGATAAGAGGGAAAATATCATTTATGGGACATCGACGTTATCTTCGAGAGAATCATAGTTGGCGCCTAAGTCTGCAACATGATGGAAAAGTTGAATGTAGACCTCCTCCAGTTGTAATGAATGGAGAAGAGATCTTACAACAAATAAATACGTTGAACTTTTCTGTGCTTAGCAAACATCCATCGAAGCAAGATAAAAAAAAGGAAACGAACTCTAAACTGGACTAAGAAAAGTAATTTTTTCCAACTTCCATATTGGTCCAGACTATTGTTACGACATAAATTGGATGTAATGTATATTGAAAAAATTATATGCGACAATTTGGTGGGCACATTGTTAAATATTGAAGGAAAGACAAAGGATACAACAAACACTCGATTAGACTTACAAGATTTGAAGATAAGAAATGATCTACACTTGATACAGTTCGATAACAAATTTGTAAAATCACACGCAGCGTACACATTAACTAATGGTGAACGAATTCGTTTTGTAAGTATTTGAAATCAGTGAAATTTCCTGATGGATTCGTGTCTAATATATCACGATGTGTGAATGGCAAAGATGGAAAAATATCGGGGCTGAAAACACACGGCTGTCATGTAACGACCCGACCCCCCTAGGACTTAAGTTAGGCCGTTACTAAATATATGCATGCATGGAACTTAAAATGACACCCTTTTATGGTGAAATAAATACTAAATAAATATGGTAAGTTTAAAAGTCCTTCATTAAATTCAAATATTAAAACAAATAATAGGATATCAATAAATCATAAATGATAATAATAAGTTTGAAAAAAATTCTTAATAGTAAGTTTCAAATAGCAAAACTGAAAGTTAAAAAAACATGGAAAGAAATCTAAATATCATGAGCGGAAGCATAAAACTAGTCCCAGTGGCTCGATCACGAATTCTGCTTATCAATCGCCAGTGCATCTCTATCTTTACCTGAAACAACAACATGAGAAAGGATGAGTATAAAATACTCAGTAAGTAACCCCACTACTGGGGTCGAGCTAGGCATCTATGTCCTCTAGATGCCTACCCCTGGTGGAATATAAAAACTGCTATAGTCCTCATGGGACACATACATACATGAAAAACTGATTTCTATCCTACTGTAGTTAAGTATGCCTTCTACCTCTGGTGAATCTTGATGGAAACACAACCCCTGGTGAATCCCGAAGGAAACACAATATCTGGTGAATCCTAAAGGAAACACAATATCTAGTGGGCATCTAACTAATCAATAAACACACTATCACAGTCTCAACATCACAATTATCACAATATGGTTTTATAACATACATATACACCTCAACATCATGGCTATACAACATGCATATATGCCTCAATTTCCTTATATCAAATACAACTTCAGTGTATCAAGTATCATCTCTTACTAACATACAAGTATCTATGTGCACAAATAAATCTTTCAGATTCTCATACAAGAACATATATCAGTCATACTATACTATCCGCTTATCATGCTATCGTTCTGTCTTGATATTCATTTATCATGCTAGCATATATTAAGATCCAAACCCTTCACCAAGATTCGTCGACTACACCTTTAATCGGCTGGACGACAACTTCAGCAACCTAAAATTTCGCTCCTTACATCCAAAATACAATGAGTACCAACAAATCAAGGCCAAACTTTAGTGATTGTTCAAAATCCTCAAGAAATCCAATCAAAACAACTTCAACAACCTAAAATTTCGCTCCTTACATCCAAAATACGATGAGTACCAACAAATCAAGGCCAAACTCTAGTGACTGTTCAAAATCCTCAAGAAATCCAATCAAAACAATTTACACTTTCCTTTAATCCAAGATTCCGACAAAGCCCAAAACGGACCCGACGTGGCAAGGACAACGACGACTAGTAGTGGTACGACTGGGGTGGCGAACATTCGGCTTTTTTTTTGGGCGGTGCTGGCTGAGGCATGAAGGGAAACGGTGAGCAACATATCGCAGAAGCATGCAACTAGAGGGCAACGACTGGGTGACTCGGGGCGGCTGGTGCAACGAGCAGGCAATGCTGAGCGACTGAGTGAAGTGAACAGCGAGACAACTGGCTTCACCGGTAGACACAACATGGATATGAGCAGCGACGGCTAGGTCTCGAATGACCAAGAGAAAGGAAAAAATTTCTGGAGGGGGGGGTGTGAAACAGAGAGAGAGAGAAAGATTTTTACCTTTTTTTTTTCTTTTTTTAATTACACTTTTTCTTCTTTTTACCGAAACTAATATTATATAAAAAGAAAATATATATAATATTCCAAAATCATTTCCTTTTCCTTTTCTAATTTAAAAATCCCAAATTTCCCTTTCATAAAATCTAAATTTCAAAATTTCCTTCTGAACAAATAATAAAATTGAATTTTCCTTCTATAGTAATTCAATTTTATTGCTAAAAATTCTCAAATCTTACAAATTACCTACAAACTTGGGGCGTTACAATCTTCCCTCAAAGAACTTTCATCCTCGAAAGTTTATTCTCGGAAGAAAAAAAAAACTACGGGTACTGAGCTTTCATCTCATCCTCTCGCTCTCATGTAGCCCTCCTCAAACTAGTGATTTTGCTACAGAACTTTCACAATTGCTATCTCCCTATTGCATAAGGTCTCCATCTCCCTAGCGAGAATTCTTACAGGCTTCTCCTTATAACTCAAGTTTTAATTCAACTGCAATGGTTCAAAGTCCACCACATGGGATGGATTTGCCACATACTTCCTCAACATCGAAACATGGAAGACATTATGAACTGAAGAAAATGATGGAGGCAATGTCAATCGGTAAACTATGGGACTAATGAATTTCGGACTCAACTTCTCTTTCTTGCCAAACCTCATAACACCTTTCATAGGTGCCACCTTTAAGAACACCTTATCACTAGTCTCAAATTCTAGGTCCTTACGTCTCACGTCGGCATAGATTTTCTATCTACCCTGAGTTGTTTGCATTCGTGCTCTAATGTTCTGTGTTGCCCCATTTGTCGTCTGCACTAGCTCAAGTCCTAGCAACTTCCATTCACCAACTTCATCCCAACATGCAGGAGACCTGAAACTCTTCTCATATAAGGCCTCCAATGGCGACATGCTAATACTAGTATGGTGACTAATAATATAAGCAAACTTCATAAGATGCAAATGAGAGTCCCAACTCCTGGAAAACTCCACCCACATGCACATAACATACTCTCCTATTTTTGGTTTTAACGCTTTGTTTGACCATCAATCTGTGGGTGAAAAGCTGCAATAAATTCTGACTGGGATCTATCACCTTCTGGGAGACTCTTCCAAAATGGATGTACAACGTGGGTCGTCGTTTGACATAGCTAAAACTAGCATCAAAAGAGGTGTGACAACCCCTTCCATATACAACTATGAAACTTAGGATGCTAAAAATCAACAACACTTTAACACGTTCAAGCTGAGAACTGTGAAAATTGTCGTGAGCTTAAGAAAGTCTTATTGATGCTTGTATTTATGAAGTGGAAATATGGATGTTATGCGTTGATGGAATTACGTTGTGCACTCAAGTTTCCCCAGCAAAATCCAAGTGTAAATTCCTCTGAGTTTCCTGGTAAGTCCAGGGTTGAACACAGGGACTTGTGAAAACAGTATTCGTTGGTAATTTTTATGACAAATTTGCGGTAACCAAGTAAATAAATAAGTGTAAGGTTTATTGTTTGTGTTGATGAAAAAGAAATAAATAAAGGCGGCGGATTTGAGAAAAGATAGTTGCGTTGATAGATGCAATGAGTATGCAATGAACAGGTTGAGAAGATCTTTAGCTAGCGTTACTCGGGAATGCGTCAGACTATGCGATCATGTTACAACCATGCACAGCAAGTCATTTTCCAATGTAAATGCGATGATCCTAAATCTAGGATGCATGTGTTGAATGCAAAATGTCCATAGAGCTCATTTCTAAGTCTTTACTCTTGTCCTATGCGATGATACAAAATGCATGAAAGCAAGATGACCGCATACAATCATATCCTATCTCTAGGATGCATGCGATGCGTTGATAACAAATAGTGCTCATTCCTAAGCGCCTATCTCTTGTATTATGCATTCTAATTTGACTCTCTCGAGCCTAGATTCTGACCTGACCTTCCCAAGCCTAGATCCTGTCCTTAGACTACCCTCCCTAATATCCCTAATGGACGAATGAAGCATACATAAACAAGATAATCGCAAAGAATGACGATTCCCTAGTTGTGCTAGCTAAATGCTTCTCAACCCATTCAACTGCTTTAGCTACTCATGCATGAATCACAAAGAGTGAATAGATATAGAGAAAGAAATTCCATTCTTATAAATGAGTTGAGTACAAAATGACAATGGAAGTTAAAGGTAGAGAGCCTGGTAGCAATTCCTTGCTGACTAAGGCTTTTTACACTGAAATCTCTATTCTGATCTAAAGATGTTCCCGCTCCGTAGGCGTTGGCCCTCTCTCTGTCTTTGAAGGTTCCAGTGCTCTCCCAAGCTTACTGGAACGATCTACCGACACAACTTCCTCCCTCGCGTCCGCCTTAAGAAAACTAAGAACAAAGACATGCGAGCTGATCAACTTGTTAACCCCTTCTCTTAAGAATGCCCTTAGAATTTATAGAGCATCCATGGTGAAAGGCGACTTCTCTCTCCTGGTTGTACAGATGGGACAACTTTAATTCCTGATTAATGTGCCGAATAATTATCACCAATAAAGCTGAATGTACTTTGTGACCGTTATCGGCTGTCAACTTAATTTGGATTCGACTGTCATCAGCTATCTATCCCATCACTCTTAATTGGCCTTTCACCCAGATGCACCCACCATGTTGCGTTGACCAAGTTGCGGCGATCCTTCTTAGGCAAATGTTTGCGAGCACGAACAACGTAAAACCTTACGGTGAAGTTGCGCTCGACCACTGAATTCCTATGATCGCAATCTTTGCATTGTGTTAATGCATATTCTGCACAAAAATACAAAAATCAACTATTCTAATGCGTTGAACGCATGCGACCGCAATATTATGAAATTATTGCTTAATGGATGCAAAGTAACATATTTCATCAATGCAATCCAACATTGTTTAAGAATTTAGCATTATGATAACGTGCATTTTTGCCCGTTATCACTTATCCACTAAAAGCATATATCTGAGCCTACCATGTCACAGGGAAAACTTCATACGTGCAGTGAAGAAACTGGTCATACTATATAATGCGTCATCTGATGATACATACCAAAACAAATCTAGTCAACTGAAAACTGCTTCTACTCTAGAAGTGCCAACCGTGATGTCTTTCTTAGGGTCAGCATGTCTGAAAATAACTCTGTTCATGAGAAACTCATCATGAGGCTCCATACTGTCATGGGCTATAAAACTTTCTTGAGCCAATCCTCATATTATTCTTTAGGCTTGAAACAATCACATATCATTACTTAGACCCTGCTGCGAACGAGTCCAGAATTCTCCTCGAAAATGAGGTTTTGAAGTCCTTGGATGCTAAAGAATAACTCAATTGATAACACATTTTAATAACCTCATAATAACCGTAATTGATCCCTGGAGTTAGTTTTACGATGAAACCTTCTTGATTCATAAGTCCTAGCTTGAATTGCTCGTACTCCTTATAGCTAGTTAACTCGTTGCCTATGCAAGAGAAAACATACTATCTTGTAATGCTCCAAACCCACCTTTAGCAACTTCTTCTTATCAACTCAACTTTATTACCAAGTCTATCCCTTATGCCAATGAATATATTGGAAGATCAAACTTACTTACTTTTGTGCATATACTACTTTTGTCTACCTCGAGCTAGATTATTTCCTTTTTCAATCAACTTAATGGTTTTTCTAGTTCATGTTTCCATCTAGCACACAAAATCGCTTAAATCTTACTAATGCCCTTAATGTTTTACATTTTACCTAATGAAGCCTCAACATACCATGTCAATAGTTCTTAAACATCTACTGCTACTAGTAACTCCATTTTAGCTTATCCCTTCTCGACCTTTTATTTCGGCAACAGATTCTTGTGTTAAAACAAAGTTCCATATCGATCACCTACATAAGCTATCTTTCCATCTAACACATATTGTCTTAAAGTTCCACACGATAATGAGGTATTCTTTTTTTACACCAAAACAAATACCTTGAAACCTCTCGTATCAAGCCTTCAAACCATACTTAACTAGGAGTTTCGAACACATTAAATTTCTCTCTTTCCAAAAGAGTAAACTTTCTTGGATACTTTTCCCTCATTCACACTTATCTCTGATAAAACCACTAAATTCTAGACACCTCTTTTTTTTTTTTTCCCACTTTCCAAGTGGAATATAGTCTCTTTACTAAATTATATTTTACTTAACTCCTCTATAAGTCTTTATCTCTCTCACTAAGAATTTCCATCTTGTAGAATTCCTCTTTGCCAATTTGTATACTTTTAAACTCTAAAAGACTTTTGTTTCTTCAAATTTGCCTAACTTGGATCTCCTCATCACAAAAGGCTCTGGGTTTAATCTAGGTATACTAAATAATTCTTCAACCTAAACAAATAACACCTTGCTTTAACCCCTTTAAGTCCAAGGTCATGTCCAACTATTTTAGCTTCCTATAATGACATCTACTTCGCTAGATATTCCAAAAGAATTCTTCATATCATTACACATACTTTACCTAGTCTATCAAGTCGTAGTATTACCCAAATGATTATGTCTTATGAATCCTTTCTAAATTCTTCTCGAAATGTTGGGTTTTTAATATCTTAAAACTTTAATAAATTTATAAACTCTTTTTCTTTTCCTCCTTATTCATAAAACAACTTTTATCCTTATACTTGAGTACTGGCTTGTTTATTTATACTGCCATTGATTGCACTATCCAACACAAAACATAACACTAGTCCTTGATCAATTCTTGTCTCGACAATTTTATTCATTGGCTTAAACATTTAAATACCTTCATTCCTAAATTGTCATAACTCTACGTAGTTTCATCAACCTTTAGCATCTTTGAATTGAGGTATATATTTGTTCGTTCCAAACATAATTTCCATGAGATAAACTAGTGCCAAGTGACTCATAATTTACTCTATTTTACTTTTCTCTTTTTGTAGTGTCGTACCTGATAGTCCTCTTATAATGACTTCTAACGAGTCATTGACCTAGCATAAGAACATAACTGGTGCATTTAAGCTAAACAAATATTTTAATGCACAACTATCATAAAACTTGTAATTGATAAGACATACCTGGCGATGACGAGGAATCCGTTCATGGGCCACAGGGATAATCTGGACTTGCATAGTAAGTCAATCTACAGAACCAAAAACATGGGCTCTGATACCAACTGTAATGACCCGACCCCTTAGGACTTAAGTTAGGCCGTTACTAAGTACATGCATGCATGGAACTTAAAACGACATCCTCTAATGGTGAAATAAATACTAAATAAATAAGGTAAGTTCAACAGTCCATTAAATTCAAATATTAAAACAAATAATAGGGTACCCATAAATCATAAATGATAATAATGGAAAGTTAAAAAAAACATGGAAAGAAATCTAAATATCATGAGCGGAAGCATAAAACTGGACCCAGTGGCTCAATCACGAATTCCGCTTGTTAATCGTCGGTGCATCTCTACCTTTACCTGAAACAATAACATGAGAAAGGATGAGTATAAAATACTCAGTAAGTAACCCCACTACAGGGGTCGGATGATACGTTATTTTATTGAATGGAAATACGGATGATATACGTTGATGGATTGTGTTGTGCACTCAAGTTTCCCCAGCGGAATTCAAGTGTAAATTCCTCTGAGTTTCCTGGTAAGTCCAGGGTCGAACACAGGGACTTATGAAAATAGTTGCGTTGGTGATTTTTATGAAGACTTGCGGTAACCAGTTAAATAAATAAATCGTGGGTTTGTTGTTTGCGTTGATGAAAATAAATAACGAATGCGGCGGAGTTTGAAAAGAGTTGGTAAATAGGAAATACGATGAATATGCAGTTAACGGGTTGAGAAAAGTTTCGGCTAACACTCCCTAGAATGCGTTCATGCTTTGCAATCATGCA
Source organism: Benincasa hispida (assembly GCF_009727055.1). Classification (NCBI taxonomy): domain Eukaryota; kingdom Viridiplantae; phylum Streptophyta; class Magnoliopsida; order Cucurbitales; family Cucurbitaceae; genus Benincasa; species Benincasa hispida. The sequence goes on along the minus strand of NC_052356.1, from coordinate 3,698,557 downwards.
ACATGCATACAATAGTAAACCACCTCTCGGTGTGAATGCTATGGCTTCTAAGGCTAGAACACATGCCATAAATATGCGATAAGTCTACAGGGTTACACATAAACCTCTATCTCTATTTATGCGATGACAACATGACAATCACACAAATATGCGGCCACATAATATCATTCCCATTCCTAGGATGCATGCGATGCAAGTTGACAAACAGAGCTTATCTCTAAGTCCCTATCTCTTGTTTATGCAAGCCTAATCTTGCTCTTTCGAGTCAGCATTCTAACCTAGCTCTCTCGAGACATTAGGTTCTTTCTTTAGATTCTCTCTCGAGTAACTCTAAAGGGTATTTTGCACAGCATAAAACAAGAAAATCGCAAGCAATGAACTTCTTAGGTCATTGTTGGGATAATTTATGGACGCGTTTTGTTTTGTTTTATTTTTATCATTTAAGGATGAATGGGTTTGAACATGAAATCATGTGTTAGACATAACTGATGCATTTTCTCCCATGCGTCTGAGGTCATGTGTCGGAATGATGATGCGTTAATCTTAGCATGCAATGATCACGCGTTCCTATCATAAGTTTTCTTACGATTGCGCCAAGTATAACACAAACTCAAGTTTCTCAGGTAATCCGAGGTCGAACACGGGGACTTGTCACTCAATAATATTTGTGAGGTGATGCATTTGAGGTGATGAATAAGGATAAAAATAAAGCAAAGAAGGTTTAAAGGTTTTATACACTACTCCTACTCCTAACTAAACAGATTGAGCAATAGAAGACTTGCAATGAGTATAAGTAGAGACACAACAACCAATAATGCATAGTAATGTTTACTATCTTAAATCGCTCGAGTAATCCCAGCTCGTTGCACTAACGCATCACACCTCTAGGTGGTCAGCCACATGACTATATCTCTATAGTGCATGGTTACATTGAGCATAAGATTGTGCCTATCTCTAGGAACAATACGAACCTTGCTTAGTGCGTTCCATCCCTTACCTTCTCAGGTAGTTAGATGTGGCTATTTAACTTATAGACAAGCAATGCAACATCCCATAGACAGGCGTTGCCACAGCCTTTCACGAAGCAAAGAGGATTAACTCACTTATACTTGCACAACGCACACCTCTCGGTGGGTTGCTACATGCGTCCTATCTCTAGGCTACACGATTAAGCATGCGATTGACTTTGATAAATAAATGCTGAAGAAAAACTATGATAGAGATGAAGATGATGAAGAAGACGGTAATGAAGGAATTAAGATTTTTATTGATCACAAAATATCTTAATATCTCAAGCTAAAATGTAATACAATACAGAGATTAGAAGGGAGATGAAGGACTCTACATCAAGGCTGTCGGTGGTGCCATGGTTGAATGGTGGAGATGTCTCTCTCGAGCTCTATCTCCGACGAATGCTCCGATTGTCACTCAATCTGGGTTATGAAGATGAAGAATTCTCACTGGAAACCGCTTTTAAGCTCTCATCTGTGATCACAAACTTCTGCGTTAAGGCAGAAGCTCGGATGTCTCAAAATGAAGGTCTCAAGGGCTATTTATAGAATTTGGACGCCGACAGCTATAATGATGAAGGTATGGCTCATTGTTTCTTTTGTCGCGGTATGGGCATTGTCACATCGCCTTATCTTGTTGATACTCCCAAGGTATGCGTTCGAGCTTAATTTAGCTGAAGTTATCAACGCGTTCTACCCATCTTGCGATCTTCTATTATAACTGTCACGCCGTGGCCGCAATCTCTATTTGTTCACCACATTCTCCATACGTTGGACACATGCATTTACCTCAACTTCCATCATTGGATGCATGGGGTTGCCGTCTGTGTTCGTCTTTTGCGGTTGCCTGGCTTCAGCGCATGTGTTTGTCTGTGATTGCTTATTACAAACGCATGCGTTTGATTCCTGCGATAGCTACAAAAATAGACACTTTGGCACGGAATAATGCATAATATTGGGTCAGTGAGGTTTTAGGTGTTTATCGACGCAAAGCTCAATTTTTCTCAAATTCTAAGTATTATCACTGTGTTTTCTACCTGTTAGCCCTCATAATTCTAAATAAAAGGCTTATAATAACTGGAATTTCTGCCAGTTATCAGTCATGTTACTTAGTTCTTCTCAACCCATTCAACTAGTTTAGATACTATGCGTATTAAGAGAGTGAGCAGATGTAGAAATAGAATTTCCATTGAATAGATATGAAGATAAAGTACAAAATAACAATACAAGTATAGTAAAGAGCCTGGCAGCAATTTCTTACTGCCAGGCGTTTACACTGTTTCTACTCGTGCTCTAAAGATATTCTCGCTCTCGTGAGAGTCGGCCCGCTCTCTACTCTTATGCCCCAAGTTTCTCTCTCGAGTTGCCTTGGGTGATCTTTGGCGCCACCACTCTTCTCTTGCTCCGCCTTAAAAATGGAAGAAAACTATGAACAGAAGCAACTAGTTAACTCGTCAACCGATCAACCCCTCTTCTGAAGAATGCACTTGGTATTTATAGGGCATCAATGGTGAAAGGAAGCTTCTCTCTCCCGATTGTACAGATGGGACAACTTTAATTCCTAATTGACGTGCCGAATAATTATCACCAATAAAGCTGAATGTACTTCGTGACCGTTATCGACTATCAACTTAATTTGGATCCGACTGTCATCAGCTTTCTGTCCCATCGCTCTTAATTATCCTTTCACCCAGATGCGCCCACCATGTTGTGCTGACAAAGTTGTGGTGATTCTTCTTGGGCGAATGTTTGCGAGCATGATCAACGTGAAGTTGCGCTCGACCAGTGAATTCCTATGATCACCATATTTTCATTGCATTAACGCATATTCTGCATGAAAATATAAAGATCAACTGTTCTAATGCGTTGGACGCATGCGACCGCAATATTATAGATTTTATGCTTAATGGACATAATTTAACATATTTCATCAATGCAATCCAACATTGTTTAAGAACTTAGCACTATGATAACGTGCATTTCTGCCTGTTATCACACCCCCAAATTTAAACAATGCTTGTTCTCAAGCATAAGCTAAAGATTCCGTTAGCAAGTCAACCACAAAGTTCTTTTCCTAGATTTCTCAAGAATACTTCGTTCAATTCCTATATGCCAGAATTTCCTTAAGTCTTATTCAAGTCTCTTCCTAAAATATTTCTAAGACTTAGGGATTGCAAGCTTATCTCTCAAAAGGACTTTACTAAATTCTGGAACATCACATGATTTATTTCAAAAAGAAAATTTTCCTCCGGGGTGTCAAATGATTTATCCTTGCACAAAAATTTTCTTTATTGCTATTTTTTTTTCTAACCTTACGCTGATCCGAGTTCCTTGCCTTCATTTTAGCTTGCCCCCACGGGTGTCATGTGGATATCCAACTACGAGCAATGCACTCTTTCTCATACTAAACTAATACCGTTTTGGTATTGGAGTTGCGGTCATTGATTTATGCGTTGATCCTGGTGACTTACTTTCGTTTTGGCTTGCCCCCACGTGTGTCATGCGAACATCCAACTACGGGTAAATGTCTTTCACAACTTAAGTCTTATCAACATGGGTTTCCCATTGCATTGACAGTGGAGTGGTTATTTTTAAAAAAATATTTTTATTTTTATTATTTTTATTATTTTTATTATTTTTTTTTATTTTTTTTATGTCAAGGTTGAAAATAAATACCTCACCCCCAAATTTAAAATGTGGCAATGTCCTCATTGCCAAAAGATTAAAATAAGTCATGCGATGGTCATAGAATGCGTTGTAAAGAAAGTTTGAAAGAAAGCTAGCAAACTCCTAACTTCGAGAAATATTTCATGAGGTGACTATTTTAAGACCAAGTTTACTCTAGTGTATACGAAAGAAATAGAAGCATATTTTTCATCATTGAAATCATACTTGGATAAGAAACAAAATGTGGGGACTCACTAAATTTATCTATGTCAAATGATTACGGTGATTAAAGAGGATGTGGTGATAAAACTTTGAAGACTAAAATGCAATGTGATAGCGAAAAATTGGAAATAAAGATAAAGAAGAATACACCCCCAAATTTTGCGTTGTCGCCCGTATTGTATTGAAGCATCCATCTTTATGGCAATCTCTCTTCTTTGGGTTGCAGTGATGGAATAAGATAAGTTCTTCTTTACGTAACATCTCCGTAATCCAGCACCTCGATCATTGTAAGAAAAACAAAGAGAGGGTCAAATTATTTTAAACAAAATAAAAATCGTTATCGCAATTTTTTTTTTTTTTTATGTAATAACGATAGTGAATAGTAAATAGGATAAATTCAATAATTAGAAAAAGATAGTGAAATTCGAGTAGTTTGGAGAAAAAGGTTAAGACTTGAAGGTTTCCAAACTTGCGTCCACTGGATAAGTTGCGATCAATTGATAACGCAGGGACACCTACTTCCCCTTCTTCATTCAAAATCTCTAGTTCCATGGAGTCGACCTGGCGATGCAGTTCTTTTTCCCATGGTATTGCCTTTACCTCGCTGCCATTGACTTTGAATATGTTGGGTTTTCTTCGTCATTTGGATATTCCAATCGCAACCATGCGGAAGTACTTGTCGAATTATGAATGGTCTGGACAAAACGTGACTTTAGCCTTCTCGGGAAGAGTCGCAGACATGAATTGAAAGCAAGATTTTTTGCCCCGAAACTTTGACAGTTCTTACCGCATATGCATAATCATGCCAGCGCTTGCGTGCGGCTCTTTTTATAAAATCTTTCGATTTTTCATATGCGTTAGTTCCTCCATTCTTCTAAGCTCGACCAAATTGCATTTTCCACGTCTTTCTCCTACCTTCTTTCAATTAATCAAAAAGTATCAGATTCTTATGACCGCCACAGTGCCTTATATTCAGCTCCAAAGGCAAGTGACACGCCTTACCAAATAACCAGCGATAGGGGGACATACCCTATGGGTGTTTTAAATGCGGTCCGATATGCCCACAACAATCGTCAAAGCTTTTGTTGCCCAGCTTTCCACAAAGGCTTTAACTACTTTTCAAAGTATCAATTTAATTTCTCGATTGGACACTTCAGCTTGACCATTCGTTTTGGCATATGGTATGCGGTGGCCACTTTGTGGAGGGATATTGTACTTGCGTAGGCAACTCCTTGATATTTGTGATTGACAAAGTGTGATCCTTTCATACACTTATGATGGCACGGGGTGCCAAGAGTGAAAATATTTTTCTTAGGAAATGGGAGACTACCGCTACATTTAATTTGCAGCGCACTGCTGTTGCCATTATCTACCCAGTAGGAGACATAGTCACGACTAAATAAATATAGTGCTTACTGTTTGAAGGAAGGAATGGTCTATTGAATCAATCCCCAATATGTCAAATAGTTCGCAGCTCCAAGAAGTATTCATTGTGCATTGCGTTTCTCCATGAAATGTTGCCTGTGCATTGACCGATCAACATTTCATTGCGTAGTCAGCCGAATCCTTGATAATGAAGGCCAAAAAGAATCCATTTTTTGCAAACTTTGCTGTAGTTGCGTTTCCTGATAATTATTAGAAATATAGCAAGTGTATTTGTACTGCCTTATCTAGATATTGTTGGCCAAAAGAGTTTTAAATCTGTGCCGATTGTATTGAAATTAGCTTAAGAAATTATATCTTGATATTATTGCAATTAACCCACTAACATCGTTAGATGGAAGAAAAGGAGATTTGTACTTGTCTTGTAGGAAACCAAGTCACCGTTGCGATTAAGGGCTCAAGAAGAACTGACCAATGTTATCTCTGTTCACATTGCGCCGTCAATCAACACTGAAAGACGATAAACGCCAATGACGACGCAATGCGACAGTGTCAATCCAGAGCTAACACTTCCAATTGATGTGGTAATAAAACAATACAACATGCAAACACTCGATCGAAAGATGCAGCTGAGCAACGCAAAGCGGAGGAATGTGACACATGTACAATAACGGTTGTGCAGATTTGACGGTTTAATTGCCTAACAGAAGGAATAATATCCCTCCATCTCCGGAATTTCCATAACAATAAGTGGGGACACAAGGTCGGAGTCAAAGTTCTTCACCTAATAAACCCCATAGAATTACAGAAAAAGAGGTTACTCGATACGGGCTAATTGCTGCTATTATATTGGAGAGAAGAAGTCGAGCTGAGTGTTAAACTGAAGAAAATCAGAAAAAGAAGGGCAAGACGAGAGGTGAGTCTAGTGTTTAATCTGCAAAGATCCCCGCCGCGAACCTCTTTTACTCAGATCCCTGCTACCGGTTGAGCAAGCCCGAGAGGAAAGCTCATCCATCCATCCAATCCATCCAATCCGACAAGCAGATCTCCATCCAAATCGGTGTCGAGACGTTGACGCTATTTGTATCTGTTCTATCTCTTTTCTTCATTTTAGTTCATCTTCTTTATCTCTGCATTCACACACCATGTATCAGACGCTAAATAAATATATTGAATATCTTGATCGCTTTCATCATCACTTTTCTGTCTATTTCCATTCCTCCGTTTATCGCTTTCTTTATGATGTGTGCTTAATCCCCTGGTAGTTAATATGAATTAAACGAGTACTTAATCTATGTTAAAGAGATAAATTGCATTTAGCTAAGGCATGCTAGACGGCATCTCCACCTGTGAGAGCAGAAGTGAAGATGTCGTTATGATCTATCGAGAGAAGGTTAGAAGAATGCATTAGCTAGAGCGAGTAATACTTCCAGACAAGAAAGCAACCTTGCATTCATTACGTTCGTCTCTGTTTCACCATAGACATGTGGGAACGCGACCGATCATTGAAAGGTGTACGCTAAGGGAAAGACGGAACCGCACTTATCACTTCAACATAATTGAGAACTTGCGATGGTTATATTAGTTATCTTTCTGTTCTGTTTCATACATAAGACTTGCCGCCACATTACATGATGTTTGTAGAATCTTCACAGCTAGCCTTGACCTCAGTACCTTGTATCATAAAGCCTGTATCTTGTACCCTCTTAGCTTAGGTTTACTGCACTTTATTTTATTATCGCATTTTTACTGCTTTCCTTTACTTTATCGCAATTTTTATATACTTGCACAAACTATACTTTTAAAGATTGAAAAACCTGGTCGCATGTATCATAAACATAACACAATAACCTCAAACAGTCCCTGTGTTCGACCTCGGATCACACCGAGAAACTTGCGATAGAATTATACTTGGTTCCAACGTAAGGAAACTTGTGACAGCGCATAGCATACTACAAGAATATCTATTACTAACGCATATCTAGAAGTAGTACTGCATGAATTAAGTCAAGTCAAGTCATTATTGCATAACATTGGACTTGAACTGTGCGTGTATGTCATCGCATAAATCCAGCGTTACAAGTTTATGGCAACATGAGCTTGTAGCACATCATCTAAGCATCGCATACATTTTGTGTTCATCATCAAGTCAACAAGTTTATGGCACCGTTGTCGGGGATGTGTTAACGGTTTATTGTTTGAGTGTATCTGTGGTATTTTGCAGGACAGATCTCATTGTATTGGCTATTCAACGCGGAGAGCAGCTTGACGGTTTATGAGTACTGGTGCTAAACCAGAATTCGAAGCTGATTCTGAGATCGAACATACCTTTCGCGCACGGGCACATTAGAATCGGATTAGGCAAAAGAAGGCAACAAGTATGGCAGACAATAATGATAATGTGGTACCGGTAGTGAATCAAGGAGTTGTTCGACCAGTGCAAGATCCTGTCTTCTTGGCAGCTGACCGCAACATTCCCATGAGGAATTATGCAGCACCCAACCTGTATGACTTTTTGCCTGGGATTTCGAGGCCTACTGTCGAGGAGAACGCAAGGTTCAAAATTAAGTCGGTCATGCTTCAGATGATCTAAAATGCCGGGAAATTTAGGGGTCTGCAAGGTGAAGACCCACATGCCTACCTGACCAGCTTTGTCGAAATGTGCGGCAACTTCTCTCTACCTGGCGTAACCCCGGAGAGTATAAGACTGTATTTGTTCCCTTACACCTTGAGGGACAAGGCCAAGAAGTGGGCTTACTCATTGGAGCCAAATGAGATAACATCGTGGGACCAACTGGTGGAGCGATTTATGAAGAAGTTCTTCGCACCAGCCATCAACGCAAGGCGACAGAAGGACGTGCTGAACTTTGAGCAAAAGAAGAATGAGACCCTTAGCATTGCCTGGGTGCAATTTAGAAGATTGGTGAAAAACTGCTCGCATATCGGAATCCCCGATTGCGTCATGATGGAAACTTTTTATAACGCCCTGAACAGATCAACGCAGGCTGTTGCTAACACCTCCATGGCAGGAGGTTTTATGGATAAAACATACACAGAGGCTAAGGTCATCCTAGACTGCATATCGCGGAACATAGATGATTGGATCGATGATGGATATGGAGGCCGAGGCGTCGATAGACGAAAGAATGAAATTGCCATTGTCCCTGCGGAGACAATGACCACGCTGGCTGCACAGATGGCCACGGTGACTTCCATCCTCCAATCGATGGCAATTAATCAAGGAGCCATCCCTTAACAATCAGCACAACCCCCTACGCCGGCTCAAGTGGCTACAATAAGTTGCGTCAATTGTGGAGGGGCTCATGCAGCTGAAATGTGCCCATCGAACATCCAACAAGTATGCGCCATCCAGAAAAACCCCTTCAGCAACATCTATAATCCTGGCTGGAGGAGCCATCCTAACTTCGATTGGGGAGGTAATCCCAACCTAGGGGGGCCAATCAACCATCAAGGTGGCAGTCGAGGGAATCCTCCTTTTCACCAAAATTCAAATCAAGGGTAGCCGAGACAATCGCATCACCAGCAACCCTCATCATCTAACACTTCTGGAAGCTCTTTGAGACCCTGCTAAAGCAATATATGGATAAAAACGACGCAGTGATGCAAGCGTAGGTGTCTTCAATTAGAAACTTGGAGATCCAGGTGGGCCAGCAATTCAGAAGCCCAAGGATCTATAGGAAAGGAGCAATGTCCCTAGGACATTGGGCAGGCAAGTAGGACCGCCTGCGGAGATGTGGATTGCACCCATTCGAGAAATGCATTTGTCAGTCCATATCTCACTACTATGTTTAATGCTTTCTTAAATTCCTATCTCTTTGAATTCTTGAATTTTGTCTTCACTTGCTTATTTAATTCGTTCTTGACTTTGTGAATTGAATCCTTCATTTATTTCCTTGGCATCTATTTCCGTATAATCTTTAATTCTTTAAGTTTTTCTATAATTAATGAGTTCAGCTTTAAATGGTGAATGATTGAGTAATAAAGAAAAAAATTTTATTGCCGCAAGTCATCGCACTTGCGTTGACGAAATAATAAAATAAAAATATATAAAATCAAACAATCAACAATGAGTATGCAAGGCAATAATGGATGCATCTTGAACCAATAAGATACTCTTTGCATTCACCCAACTCAACTGTATTGAGCTGAGGGGTGTGTTGCGCTCGTATATGACCTTTGCCCAGCCTTAGCTAAATGCACTATGTTGAAGTATCCTCCAGAAATGTGTTTGGTTAAGTGGTGTGTTGCAGGGATGTATTCGTTGTTGCCCGTCTTCGATGAAAATGCATTTGCGTTGGTGAGCACATTGTGTTAATCTTTATCTTGCGTCCATTCGAATAAAATATTAAAGAAAATTATTTTTGTAATTTGAGGGAGTCCAATCGTTTCGTATCCCAAAGTAATGATGATTTGACAGACGAAAGGACATTTTTTTTTTCTGAAATCCCATAAATGAGGGAAGTCGAACGACGCGCCTTTTGAGTGTCTCGAGGCCTGTCGCCATAAAAATTGCGTTGGGTCCATTGTGGCCCAACCTATAAATAGGACCTTTACCTCAATTTTGGAAATGTTACCTCCTTTTTGCAATCAGAAACCCTAGCGTCGTAGCGATACAGAATTCCTTCTTCCCAGCATCCTAGCATTTATCAGTTCCTTCCGAGCTAGCTTCATGGCTGACCAAACTTCTAACCACTACTGCTTCACAATTCGCACCCCTACCTTCACCTCTGACAGTCGCCATGGGAGAGGCAGTATTTCTAGCTGCCAGTCGCAGACTTGCCGCCCAAGCCTACACTGTCCCCATAACTCTCGAGAGTGAGCCCGGAGAAACCCCCTGGCCGTTAGACCTCCTCTGTTCAAATGGGGGAGGAAAGACTAAAAAGCATTCCTGTTCCAACACTGCCGTCTCCACTTAAGAGTAAAGAGAAAGAAAACCGCGACATGATTACGAAGGTGGTTTGCAACATTTTGGAGTAACCTGGAGCTAGGGCGGTTGACAACCCAGAGGCAGGGGTTGTAAACCAAACTGTCTACAGCAGAAGGAGAATGGGTATGTCCCAGTGAATGGAAGAATGTGGGTGGAGGCAGGAGGCAGTGGGGACTGGAGAAGAAAACAAAAAGGAGCATTTCATTGCCCATACTGAGATTCCTAAGGTGACTTGTCAGCACAAAAGCCTATGATGGACCTCCCAAAATTGCGGAGGAAGAGATTGCAAGATGGAAGTGAGGCCCTACAGGAAGGTTGAAGTCGCATTGGAGAGCCCCTGACATTGGATGGAGGAGGTTGCAGGGGGAGGCACAACCAAGAAGCGCTGAGAAGAAAAACAACGGAAGAAAAGGCGGGAGAGGCTGAATCTTCCCATCATCGCAGGAAGAAAAAAAAGAGAGAGATGGAGTGCATGAGAGAAGAGGAAGAGAAGAAGGAAGAAGGAAGAAGAAAGAGAAGGAGAAAAAGAATGGCACCGGCATGAGAAAGGCCGCTTAAGAAAAGAAAAGAAGAAAAGAGACAAAGGCTGCGAGCCTTGAAAAGGAGATGGAGAGCTCAACCTTCTGCTGAGGAAGGATAGGGGGGAAAAACGACACAGTTTGATGAAATCGAGACGCAACCCAAAACACACGCAAATGGTTACACCAGGTTTACGCTAAGTGAAGGAGACAGAAGCAGAAGAGCCCCCCCCCCCCCCCCCCCTTCCCGCCGATGCGGATGTGAGGGAGAATGCACTGCAAGGGTCCACTATTGACCTGCAAAGATTAATTATCGCAATGGAAGAAAAAAAAAAAGAAAAAGAAAAGAGGAGGAGGAGAAGCAAGAAAAGATGGAGAGGGGAAAGCTCATCATCGCAGAAGGAAATTGAAAAAGAAGACTAGAGTTCGAAGAAATGTGAAGCAATAATGAGCTTGCAAGACTTGAAGGGATACAGAGGCGCGAGGAGGAACAACATCTGTTGCTGGCCTCTGAGCAATTTGAAGAAGAATTTGCGAGGGAAGAACAAGAAGAAGAAGAGAGGAGAAAAAATGAGGAAGAGGAGAGGATATTGTTGGAAGAGAAGGAGAAAAAGCGCAAAGCTAATATGTGGAACTTAATGAAGAAAAAGGGCAAAGAACTCGTAGAGTGCGAGAAGAAGGAAAAACGCAAAGAGTGGGAGAAGAAATAAAGACAAGGAGCCCATCTTGCGTTGACTAAGGAAAAAGGCAAGGCAATCGCGGAGAGTAGCGAGCCCGCATCAGCCAGAAAGCGTTCATCAAAAAGAAAGGAGAATGATGATATGTTGATTGAGATGAGCTTCTATCCAGCACCGACACCACTACCTGACCTCATCATGAGCGTGATTATGGAACATGGATGGGACACATTTTGCTAGTGCCCAACTATCATTGTGCCTCAGGTGGTGCGGGACTTCTATCGCGAACGTCTACATGGAAACAGGGATGCAGTGACCTTTAAAAGAGAAATAGTATCCTTCAGCGCAAGGGACATCAACGAAATATATCAGATGAAGGACAACCTTAATGCACCAGGGAACAAGATTATTGATGATCCCATGGAGCAACAGATGGAAGATGCGCTGAGGGTATTAGCGCAACTAGGCACGAAGTGGTTGGTTTCGCTCAAAGGCATCCGCACCCTGGCTTCCAAGTCCTTGCTTCCGAAGGGAAGGCTCTGGGTTTACCTGGTCAAAAAGCGGTTGATCCCAATGATGCATGACAGAACTATATCAAGGGATCGGGTCATGGCCGCATACTGCATCGCACGCGACATTCCTATCGATGTAGAGCTTTGATCGCAAGGCATATCAGATCATTAGTGGGGCATATCCGAGGGCAATACTTCTTCCCGTGGATCGTTTCGAGTCTGTGCCTGCTATGGGTGTAGGCATTGATGAGGAGCCCATGCCAGAAAGTCCATGACCTGCTCAATCAACATCAAGATCTTCAGGCTGCTCCTCAAAGACTCCCCACACTGCCCCGAGCTACTAGCAAAGAGGCCCACGATCGATTTGAATGAGCCGCAAGAACCCAAGCCAAAAAGATGACGCAGAGAAGATAAGGGAAAAGAAAGGGTTTAAGAGTCACCAGCGCAAGATCCAAAACCTGCGGACCCTCTTCCCTTAGTCATTCACCCTCCGAGTCCTCCTAGCCCACCCACACAACCTTTGTCTTCACTACACGAACATTTTACAATCTCTTCCTTGTCCCAACCTCCTCTCCTATTTACCCAGCAACCGTACCTTCACCAACAACATCATCACCGCAGCCCCCCATTCCACCACCACAAGTTGATGACGGGTGAAGGCACCTCTGCCCAACCCCAAAACGATGCTGGCGACACATTACAGGCACAACCCTCCATCACCTTCATGGCTGCTGAGTTAGCGAAAATGAGATCCCTCTTCTCTCAACAACAATAACTTTTCTCTCAACAACAACACTTTTTCAACCAAAGATTTGAAGTGGTAATGGAGCAGATTGATGATATTCAATGCAATGTTGCCACATCAAGAGAGGCGTTGATTAACATGTAGCATAACATTTATAAGGTCCATATGCACCAGAGATTGCAGAGCGTAATCAAGAGTACTTCAACTTTCTCACCGCATATCTTCATGGTCCAATGGTACCTCCACACCTCCGGCAACACTTAAATTTTGAAGAAGCTCCTCCAGCACCACATCAAAATCCTTCTCCAGACCCGCCAACCCCTCAGCAATAATCCTCCCATAATTTTTTTTCCATCTATGCGACCATTCTATATTCTTTTCAATTCATTTATTCTTTTATTAGTTAATCAAATTCTTTGATTCTTGTACAGGCACACAATTTTCTATTTTTTTAATTTTTAATTATTTGTATACTTTGTTAATAATCAATACAATGAGTACATATTCATTCCACTTTTTGCCTGTGCCTTTTTCTTTATCATCCTTTGTCAATACTTGCAATGTTATGAATCTTTTACTTTTGTGTTCTTCATTGCGTTGCTATGATGTAATATATGTTTATACTTAGAAACATTTCCCATACTTTGTAAACTCTGACTAACACTTAGTTAATTCTTAGTTTAGCAGTACTTTACCTTTTATCTTTCAAAGTTCTACACAAACCTTCTTTTTGAAATTTTATTCTAACTGTTTGTCTATCTACCCAAACAACGCAATGAGGACCTTGCTCATCTTTAAATTTGGGGGTGGGGAAGGTCTGAGCAGATAAGATCAAAATATGCAGTACTTAAGAAAATGCGTACATTTTTTGTTTTCAAAAAAAAAAATCATACAAAACTCCAATGTCAGAGTAAGGGAAATCCTTAAAAATGTTCCCAACCTGATAAGATTTTAGTTGAGAAAGGAGCTTGCTCGTAGTTGGATGTTCGTATGACACCCGTAGGAGCAAGCCAAAACGAAGGTGGGTTTCCAAGAACAACGCAATATGAAGAATAGAAAAGAAAAAATAAATTCTAGAGACAACTCCTCTGAATATCATGAGTTAAAATTGAGATTGGCACACAACCGTAGTTGGATGTTCGCATGACTCCCGTGGGGACAGGCCAAAACGAAGAGTGTAACCATGACCAACTGTCTCTAGCAAATGACGCAAACGTGTTGACCACCGCATATAGATATATCGAGTTGTTTTGACAAAGAAGAGATAAACATTCTATTTTGAAAAACTAAAAGCATCTTTGAGCATAATTTTGTTATATAGAAGAATAAAGTAGGGCTTGTTAAGAATTAGCAAGGATAGGAAGAAATTGCGATGTCAAGTAATGTGCCTAAGGGTAACATTCAGAGCAACCAATTGACGCAGAAATATAGGATAGGAATTGAGCTTTATTACCTTAGTAGAAGATATGCTTGAGGACAAGCATATATCTAAATTTGAGGGTGTGATAACTTGTAGAAATACAAGTTATTTGTACTGCCTTATCTAGATATTGCGGCCAAAAGAGTTTAAGTCTACGCCAATTGTATGGAAATTAGCTTAGAAATACAATAATTCTGAATTATCGTAATTACACCCACTAACATCGTTAAGATGGAAGAAAAGGAAATTTCTGCACTGGTCGAACAGCTTTACGAAGTTTTCTAGGGCATGGTCGAACAACTTTACGAAGTTTTCTGTGCTGGTCGAATAGGATCCTGCACTAGTCGAACAGCTCCTTGATTCACTACCGGTATCGCATTATCGTTATTGTCTGCCATACTTGTTGCCTTTTTTCGCCTAATCCGATTCTTTTGCCCAAAAGAGCATGCTAGAAAACTTCGTAAAGCTGTTCGACCAGTGCAAAAATCTCCTTTTCTTCCATCTTAATGATGTTAGTGGGTGTAATTGCGATAATACAGAATTATTGTATTTCTAAGCTAATTTCCATACAATTGGTGCAGATTTAAACTCATTTGGCCGCAATATCTAGATAAGGCAGTACAAATAACTTGTATTTCTATAAGGTATCATTGCCCTCCAAAGTGCCCACCATATGGTGAGTCGTGGCATTGTGACAATATGCATTGTTAAGCAGCATCTGGTATGCATAATCGAATGATTTAGTCTACACCTCTTTTATCAGATTCGGCTCATCCCAATAATAGTGTCTGTATTCATTCTTGAGCTTCTTTTATTGATGATAGGTGTAATCCTCAGGAAATTGTTCACAAACCAAGTAATTAACGATGTCCGCATACCAGGGCAATTCTTCTATGTGAAATAGCTACTCGTCCGGGAACACGACACTCACCTTAGATTCATTGCGGTCAACCTCAGGATATTCCAATCTGGACAAGTGATCCGTAACTTGATTCTCTGTCCCCTTCTGATCAATTATCTTGATATCAAATTCTTAAAGGAGGAGAATCCATCTGATGAACCTCGGCTTTGCATCCTTTTTTGTCATTAAATATTTGATTCCCGAGTGATCAGTGTGAATGAATACCTTGGTTCCCAACAGATATGCCCTGAATTTCTCCAATGCAAAAATCACAGAGGAGTTTTTTTTCTCAGTGGTGGTATATTTTATTTGAGCAAGGTTTAGAGTTTTACTCGCATATGCGATAAGGTGCAAAATAGTTTTCTTCTTTTGCGCTAATGCAACCCCCATCGCATACCCGCTTGCATCGCACATGATTTCAAATGACACTGTCCAATCTGGCGCAATTAGTATGGGCGCGGTAATCATCGCATCTTTTAATACTCTAAATGCGTTGAGGAAATTGTTGTCAAATTCAAATTTCCTGTCCGCCTCTAACAACGCACTCAGTGGTCATGCAATCTTAGAAAAGTCCTTGACAAATCGTCAATAGAATCTAGCATACCCCAAGAAGCTTCACACAGCCTTTACGTTGGTTAGAGGTGGGAGTTTTTCAATTGATTCAATCTTTGCTTTGTCCACCTCCAACCCTTCCCGGGAGATTTTGTGTCCCAACATTATACCCTCTTTCACCATGAAGTGACATTTTTCCTAGTTGAGCACTAGGTTCGTTTCTTCACATTTCTTCAGAATTTTCCAAATTGGCTAGGTAGACTTCATAAGTGTTCCCATAAACGGAGAAGTCGTCCATAAATTTCCACTCAGTCCTCGAGAAAATATGAAAAGATTGCCATCATACACCTCTGGAACGTGCTCAGTGCATTGCAGAGGCCGAATGGCATGCGACGAAAAGCGAATGTCCCATATGGGTAGGTGAATGTGGTCTTGTCTTGATCTTCAGGAGCTATCATGATTTGATTATATCCGACATACCTATCCAAGAAGCAGTAAAAATCATTCCTTGCTAGTCTGTCTAGCACTTGATCAATGAATGGCAGAGGGAAGTGATCTTTCTTCGTGGCCGCATTCAACTTGCAGTAGTCCATACATATGCACGATCCAATGATGGTTCTTTGTGGTATTAACTCGTTGATTCTCATTTGGGACTACCGTCATTCCGCGCTTCTTCGGCACATATTGCACGAGGCTGACCCACGTGCTATCTGCTATTGGATAGATAATGCCCTCATCCAGCCACTTAATAATCTCCTTTTTGATGACCTCCTTCATTGCAGGGTTAAGTCTGCGTTGATTTTCAATTGTTGCTTTGTGGTCGTCCTCAAGACAAATGTGGTGCATGGAGTACGCGGGGCTAATTCCTCTGATGTCAACAAGCGTCCAGCCAATTGCTCGTACATGTTTCTTAAGAATGCTCATCAACGCATTCTCTTCATCTTCGTTGAGCGCAGAGGAAATTATCATTGGCAGTTTCTCATTCTGCCCCAGAAATGCGTACTTCAAATGGGTTGGTAGGGTCTTTAGTTCAAGTGTTGGTGGTTCCACGAGGGAAGATTGTGTTGTTTTTCTTTCTTCTTTTGGATCTTCTTCTTGCATTGCGATCATTTCTTCATCTTTATTTGTTTTTGCTACAATCGCATTGCAGGTAGCTACGGATGCATTGGCATCCTCTTCTTCACACTCTTCATCAGACTTTTCTTCTTCAATCAAATTCAAGTCATCATCAGAATCTTGTAGGTCTTCTTCATCTGGAAATTTCATGGCATGAATTATATTAAATTTGAGCTTCTGTCCGTTTATACTCAAATTGATTTCTCTCTTGTGCACGTCAATTTGAGCATGACCCGTTGATAGGAAAGGTCTCCCCAAAATGATGGGCACATCTTTTGTCGGCCTCATAGTTTAGAATGATGAAGTCAGCTAGCAAAATAAATTTATCAATCGTGATCAACACATCTTTCACCTTACCTTCTGGATAAACTAGGTATCTATCAGCCAATTGGTGAGTCATTGATGTAGGCACAAGTGTCCCCACATTTAACTATCTAAAAATTGACAAGGGCATCAAATTTATGCTGGCCCCTAAGTCACACAAGGCTTGCCCAATATAGAGTCCTCCTATGGAGCAAGGAATAGTGAAGCTCCCAGGATTGCTCATCTTCGGTGGGATAATAGATTTAGAACTTTGCGTTAATGCCACCATGGCAAATTTTCCAACGCCTCTCTTCTTAGTTACCATGTCCTTCAGAATCTTGGCATAGGCAGGCATTTCCTCAATCGCTTCACTAAAAGGAATGTTAACATGTAATTGCTTTAACATAGATAAGAAGTGTTGGTACTGCACCTCTTTGTTTTTCTTCTTTCTTAGCATCTGAGGGAAAGGTGGTAACTGAACTTTCACGATTCCCGTTTCATTTGACTTTGAGGTCGACGCAACCTCAGGTTCCACTACTTAATTTTCTCTTTTTTCTTCTTGCGTTACCGCAATCTCAGGCTCCATTGCGATGAAATTTGTTCAACTCTGATCCTTCTTTTCTCCCTCCATAGTCTTTCCACTGCGCAATGTCACAACCTGATATTGCTCCTTACCTGATCCTCCTGGGTTGCGTGGAAGTTCGGTAGAACTTGGCAACGCCCCTTGCGGTCTGCTTTTCAGCTCACTTTTAATTTGGCCCATTTGCAATTCGAGATTGCGGATGGACGTAGTTTGACTTTGAAGCACTGTCTCGTTTTTCTCTATATATTACTTCAATAGGCTCTCCAGAGAAGAGGATTGTGGGGGTTATTGTGAGCTACTTGCTTGATTACTCTGTTGACCGTTGTTGCGTTGGAAGAATCCTGGTGGCCTTTCTTTTTGTGATACAGATTGAAAATTTTGTTGTTGATTCTTCCAGGAAAAATTGGGGCGGTTTCGGGGTTGTAAGTGTTTGAAAAGGGATTATTCATTACGAAATATACAGACTGTGGATTTTGCGGGTAATCTTCCATCGCATGCCCATCACCGCAAGTTGCAGACCTTGCAGTGTTTTGACTTATTGCGTTGATTTGCCCACCTTGCAGTGTTGGGCTGCTGATCGCCATTCCTTGAATCAAATTCATCATTGTGGTCATTTGGTTTTTTAATGAAACAATAGCACTGTTGTTTGTGTCAGAATCTTTAAGTCTTAATCTCTGGTCACTCTCCCTCCAGTCTTCATGGTTCTTGGAGATGGGGTCTAGGATATTCTTCGCCTCATCGTAATTTTTGTAAAGCAGACCACCAGCGGTTACCGCATTGGCAGCGGTTTGCGAAACGGGATTCAAACTGTGATAGAAAATTTCCATTTGAAGGTGTTCGTTGCTATCGTGATTCGAACTGGGAGTGTATTGTATAAAATAAATTGGAAAAACAAGTTCTAAGTATAAGTGATGCGTTGATGCTTTGATGCATTAGTAATTGTAACGCGTTGGTGCGTTAAAGATGTATGCAATAAAACGCACAACACTCCTTCTATTGACGTTCAAGTTTTCCTAAACCAGACCCAAGTATAAATCTAATATAGGTTCCTCAGGGTCGAACTCAGGGATTCAGTTAAACTAATGCAGACCTTGCATTGTAGCTATTATAGGGTTTTCCTAAGTTTATGAAAGAAATGTGTTATTTACACTAAAGTGTTGTGCTTATGCTAGAAGATACAAAAGAGTTGAGTAGTGAGTGATGGATCATACGAAAATGGATTTTAATGTAAGTGATATGCGTCGGTCTAAGATGAGTGTACACAAACCAGAATGTGATGTGGATGAGATGGGAGGATTTGCGTATCTTTGTTTATGCGTTAGACTTTACTCAACACTTCTCAATGTGAATAGCATACAAAACCTATCTCTAGGATGCATGTGTCTAACACAGAATACAATAGACACCAATGGGTCCATCTCTAGATGTACTAGGCATCCTACTTGATGCTAGCTTATCTATTCTTTCGAATAATCTAAGCTAAGGATGCTTTCACCAATTGATCAAGTCGGATTAAGTGTTTCAAATGAGATTTTGCATAAAACATAAATGCATTCAACATAAACAAGAAATAAACAATGGCAAGTGTGATGGATCAAATATATGAATTTATAAAGAAGCAAATTGTCTTTACAAAAGCAATATTCAATCAAATGAAATGAAAGCGATAAATGAGATGAAAGGTACTGAGTCAAGCCGCAGAGTACAATCTCTTATATCTCTTTGGCTCAATTCTGTTGTGTACAATCACTTGTATAGAAGTTGGACAAAGTGTCTTTCTCAAGCTTGACTTCCTCCGCTTCCTGACCGNTGTTGTGTACAATCACTTGTATAGAAGTTGGACAAAGTGTCTTTCTCAAGCTTGACTTCCTCCGCTTCCTGACCGGCGGTGATGGTGGTTCTCAACCCTTCTGATCGTCTTGGCACTATAGCACAACTTCTAAAGAACTAAAATTATGACTACGCTATATAGAGAATGAGAGTCTTGATAAATTTCTATGTACTGACTAACTGTCTGCGAACTCTAGAGGGCTTTCATCTATTTATAGGCGTTGGTCATGTCCACTTGGTGAATGGGTAGCATTAAAGTCCATGCCCTGGTCAGCCGCCTGATTCTCGGAAGCTTTTCAGACGTCGCCTGCTGCAGATACCCATACTGCAAGTAGTGATGTGACACAATCAGCTGGATTAATGTATCTTCTCTGCGTTGAATTCCCTCTCACACATGGCCCATGCGTTAGAGCTTTCCCTGCGGTACTTCTTGATTATGCGTTAGCTTTCTGTAAAGATCCTATAATACAATGCGTTAGCGCCACAGTATTTAGTAATAAAAATTCTTTTGCATGAGTTTGCTAATGTTTGAGTAATTCCATGTGTTTCTACTAAAAATGGGGAGAATTTATCATTAAAAACTTTAGTTGTTCCAACTTAAGAGCAAAAATAACTTGTATTTCTACAAGTTATCACCACCCCCAAATTTGAACAATGCTTGTCCTTAAGCATTCAAAAATAATTCTTTGTTATCTCCTTTGTCTTAAGTGTGCAGAGTTCGCCTCTCATCATATTCAGTCATAAGCTTGAGACAAGAGTTTGGAAAATGTAACTCAGATTGACTCTTTTCTAAAAGGACTAATGTTCAGTTTCAGATGCAGCAAGCCTTTTATCAACAACTCTTTTCGTTTCTCAAAATATTCCCGTTTTTTCTAAACTAGCAATGCGTTAGATGCTCCTTTTAAGATAAATTTTTAATTACCCATGCATTGTTCCAGGTATCCCACTTTCGTTTTGGCTTGCCCCCACGAGTGTCATGCGAGCATCCAACTATGGGTGAGAACCCTTCATAACTAAACTCATATCTAATATTCATGCGTTTCAAGATACAATTTCTTCAGACTAGATAGAGGAGTTTCATGTACTACGAGCATCTAACTATAGCTAAGTGTCTGTTCCAACTTTTTACCTCATGCCATTTTGAGGTTTTTCTTTTGAGGTAATGACAGAGGAGTTGCGTTTAACATTTTTCTTATTTTGTTCCCTTTTTTTTTAAAGTACTCGTTTGATGCGTCTTAACTCGGATTTCTCTCATCCCCAAATTTGGAGATGAGCTATACTCATCCCAAATTTGGAGACGAGGTAAATCCTCATTGCTAAAAGAGAGACAAAATTTCAAAAAGGCTTTGAGAGTCTGAAAGGAGTTTGAGACTTAAAGCTTGCACGCGTTAGAAAGAAAACATGTAGTCTTTTTAGATAAGTTCAGGATTTATTGATTTTCTTAACGCCTACTCTATACTTCTAGATTTCATATTGTTGATATCATTGAGGTCAGGCAAAGCACAAGACTTAGAAAATATCTAAAGAAAAAAAATAAAGTATGTTAAGGTCAAACGCAAGGAACAAAATGATAGGAATTTCTCATTCATTTTCATAGATTCACATGAAACAAACAAACAAGTCATGCAAATACAAAAGAACATCAACTAAATCAAAAGACAAAATAACCCAGCACCCCAAAACTCTATTGTGCTGGCGCGTCATCCCTACGTTCTTCTCCAGGGTTTTCATCAATAAAATGCAAGGGGTTTCTAAGATGAGCAGGCAATAGAGGCAGAGCAAACATTCTAACCAAGACCGGGTTGATGTACTGCATCGTATAAACGAATTGATCTTGCATCCGTCTTATTTTCTGCCGTAGATAATCTCTTAGAACCCAGTTCTATTGCTGAAGACCTTCAATGGATGTGGCCAGTGGTCTGAGCTGATCACTGATAAAAGTTTTCAACTCTTCTAAGTTAGTGTTGCATTGAGGTGGTGTTGATTCTTCACTTTTTCCAACTGGGTCTTCAAAATTTGCTGCGTTGCTTGATCCTAATCTAGTTGGTTCAAAGATTGTTGAAGGAGGCACAAAATTGGGAATTGAACTTGGTGAGAGTGAAGGAAGGGAATAAGGGATGTTTTGATCTCTGTCAGTAGGTTTTGATGCGTTTGATCAAGACTTCCTTCTCGTGGGGCCATTGGCGAGTCATGGAGAGTAAGGTTGAGGATTGGTTGCGCTTCTTCACCCGTAAGATCAAGCTCTGCTTCATAATCGTCATGTTCTGAAGGTTCATCGTTGTGTTCAACAATCTGGATGCGTCTTCTTTTGGGGGCGCACCTTGATGATCGAGGTTTGGTTGCCACTTCTTTGGTAGGTAAGGTAGGTTGATGCGGCGAACCGTGAAGTAAACGCCTTACTAACTTTATATATATCAAACCATCGATCTCTTCATGATCATTCCCCAGAGGGATGACCCCACATTCACATAATGCACAGATCAGCCATGGGAAGTAGAGTTTCCTTCGTGGCTTAGTCTTGATGGCCTTGATCTGATCCCTTATTATTCTTCAAACGTCTAAAGGGATGCACTGCATGACGAAATAGGTAGCCAGGACGCGTTCCTTTGATAGTGTTTCATCATGCGTTGTAGGCATGATGCTTCTTTTGATCAGATAGTACCATATGTTTGCGTCTGGGATTAAGTTCCTGGAAGCTAGCATCTTTGCTCTGTTTCTAGAGGTTTGCCACTTGCTTCCAGGTTTGGCTACCACTCTTAAGGCATCTTCCAGTTGGCTTGGTGTTGGCTGCTCCAAGATGCGATTACCTTCCGCGGCCGGATTACTATCGATGTTGAACACTTCGTTGATCTTGTCGGCTGAGAAACGCACTAATACCCCATCAACGAAGGTTGTGTTCTTCTCCATGTCAAATTCGCTGCTATAGAACATACGGACGAGGTTGGGCCAAATTTGTGTATGCCCAACGCAGAACTGATTCCAACCCATTGTGTTTATTGTTTCTGTTATGTAGAGTGGCAGTGGGTTGCGCTCGAGAAAGAATCCCTTTCTACAAGTATGTCACTGAATTGGCGCTTTCTTCCCGAGGTCTTCTTAGGTAACGCGTTGGTTACCTTGCATTTTCCTGCTGCATGTTCTTTGGCTTCCCTTGCTAGCTCTCTCCATTCATTCTCTAATTCCCTTTGGAGAGCTGTCTTTCTTTGCCATTTCCTTACAGGCTGATAGTCTTCCAAGTCCTTCTCTAATGCGTCATGCCTTGAGCAACTCCCATGCGTTGCATCCTCAGGACCGGATGCTGATTGTTCATCTTCTTCGTCCAATATTAATTTTCTTTTCCTTATTACTCTTATTGATTTTAAGGGCCCTTCATTCGCGTCGGTTTGGCGTGATTGAGACGCGTCTGGACCAATTCTCCTTTCTTCTTCTCTATCTTCTTCTAATTCTTCTTCTTTTAATTCCTCTTCAAGCATCATAGCATATCGCTCCGCTTTGTCCAATTCAAGTGATGCGTTTGGTGGGTCTGAACGCATCACTTGCTCTACCTCTTGGCTTTGATTGAGGCTCGCCAAAATAGCACAAAAAACTTCCTGCTCGTCTAGTCGAGCCAATTCCGCCAACTCTTCAGGGTTGCGCTCTGACGCAAGACTGTCAGAGGGTGGTCTAGGTGGAGTAAGTGAAGGGGTGCCTGATAGAGTATGAGGCAACCCAGGAGAGGATATGACTATGGGTGAACACGACGGTTGGCTTGACGCATCTGATTCAACTTGATAAATGGTGGCTAGGGACTGGATAGAAAGTGGGGGTGGTGGACGCACGACTGGCGATGGAGCATTGTGAAGGTAGGCTGGAATTGGGTCATGCATTGCACCCACTGGAGTTATGTTAAGAATGAATGGTGGTGGGGCAAACTTGGTGTAGGGCTTATTGGAAGCCGTAAATGACGAACGCTGCCTCAGTTTCGAAGGTGTTTTGGTCTTTGACTTAGGGGTAGTTTTGGGTTTTGGTTGAGGAGTTTTGGAAGGAAGGGTTGCAATGGCTTTGGTGGTTTTAGAAAGGGGTTTTGTAGGTGTTGTGGTAGGCTTCGATCGAGACAGCCGCTGGGAGGAGGAGGTTGCTCCGTCATGCGTAGGTTTGGATTGGACAAGGGCTTTGGAGGTTTTTCTAGGGCTCGGGGGAGGTAAAGTCAAAACAGAGGACGAGGAGTAGGAACTTATCGGTGAGTCGTTCCCAAAGCTCATGGTTTGGTTCTGACTATCAGATGCAGACGACATTGTGGCCGGAAAGGTGCTTTGAGTAGATCGGCGATGAGGGAAACGGAGAGGCTACGGTTTTTCTTTTTCGTTTCAGATGGCTCGAGAGGGAAATGAGGAAGAAGAAGGAAGTCGAAGCATTTCATCTTATATAGGTTGGGAGAGAGAGTGGGGTGACGTCAAACGGCGTCTGACGTCCTTAATAAATGTGAAGCTGAAGGTACATTAAATAGCTCAACTTTGAGAATATTGTTCAAGGGCATTGCGTCCCTTGAAGAAATATTCCCGATGCGTTGGTAGGGGTCACAATTATGAACAAACTCCCTCTCGTCTTTGAAGAGGGTGGGCCAGAAGTATCCGCTTTGAAGGATCTTCGCAACGGTTCTCTCACCGAAATTCCCTCCGTAAGGAGAGTCATGACACTCAGTTAAGATGCGTTGTGTCTCCTCTTTCTGAACACATCGACACATTATGGAGTCAGGGCCTTGCTTATAGAAAAACATTTCATCCCAAAAGTAAAATTTGTTGTCATGTACTAACCGTTTCTTTTTCTAAGAGTTGAAGTTCCTAGGGAATTGCTTGGTGGTTAAATAATTGACTATGTCCGCATACCAAGGTTCCCGTGGTTAAATAATTGACTATGTCTGCATACCAAGGTTCCCTGCCTTCAACTCTGAACAGGCTTTCATTAGGGAATGCGTCCTTGATTTCACTTTCTTGATCTTGCATTTCTTGATGTTCTAGCCTGGACAGGTGGTCAGCCACCTAGTTCTCGGTTCCCTTTCTGTCTTGGATATCAATATCAAACTCCTGTAACAGCAGCACCCATCTTATCAATCTTGGCTTCGCGTCCTTTTTACTCATCAGGAATTTTATGGCTGAGTGATCGGTATATATGGTGGCTGATGCACCAATTAAATAAGATTGAAATTTCTCAATGCCGAACATTACAGCCAACATTTCTTTTTCAGTGGTAGAGTAGTGTTCCTGGGAGTCATTTAGAGTTTTGGATGCGTAAGAGATGGGATGTATCAAATTTCCCTTCTTCTGCCCTAACATTGTTCCAACTTCCATATCACCCGCGTCGCACATGAGAATAAAACGCTACGTCCAATTTGGTGCTATTAATACCGGAGCTGTCGTCAACGCATATTTCAATGTTTCAAACACGTCACAGCAGTCTTCATTAAAATCATAGGGTCGGTTTGCCTCTAGTAATGCGCTTAGAGGCCGCGCAATTTGAGAGAATCCTTTAACGAACCTTCGATAGAAGCCAACATGCCCTAGAAAACTTCGTAAAGCTTTCACATTCGATGATGGTGGAAGTTTTGCTATGACATCTATCTTGGCTTCATCTACTTCTAACCCAGCCTTGGATACTTTGTGGCCTAAGACAATTCCTTCAGTCATCATGAAGTGACATTTTTTCCAATTCAGCACAAGGTTTGTTTCCTCGCATCGAGTGAGGATGGCCTCCAAATTATCTAGGCATGATTGGAATGAGTCTCCAAAGACTGAGAAATCGTTCATGAAGACTTCAACGGTCTTTTCTAAGAAGTCAGAGAAGATAGCCATTATACACCTTTGAAATGTCCCAGGTGCGTTGCACAACCCAAAGAGCATGTGTCTGAAAGCAAATATCCCAAAGGGACAGGTAAACGTTGTCTTCTCTTGATCTTCTAGATCAATCAAAATCTGGTTATAACTAGAGTATCCATCAAGAAAGCAATAAAATTCTTTACCAGCAAGTCTGTCAAGCATTTGGTCAATGAAAGGAAGGGGGAAGTGGTTTTTCTTGGTTCCTGCGTTGAGCTTCCTGTAACCCATACAGATGTGCCAGCCCGTGACAGTCCTCGAGGGTATGAGCTCATTATTGCTGTTGACTATCACAGTCGTTTCCCTTTTCTTGGGAACGCATTGGACTGGACTTACCTAACTACTGTCGGATATAGGATAAATAACTCTTGCGTTCAACAATTTTAAAATTTCTCTCTTAACCACTTCTTTCATTATGGGGTTTAGCCTTCTTTGAGGCTCGATTGACCCTAACTTCCCTTCTTCCAGCCTGATCTTTTGCATGCAATAAGATGGGCTGATGTCGCGGATATCCGCTAGCGTCCACCCTATTGCATGCATGTGCTTTTTCAGCATCTGTGAGAGAGAGTGCTCGTTAGGCTCTGTAAAATTCGCGGAAATGATCACAGGTAAAGTATTGTTGGTTCCAAGGAAGGCATATTTCAGGTGACTAGGCAATGGTTTCAACTCGAGTTCTAGTGGTTCTTCAAGTGATAGACTCGTTGTTTTGTCTGCCGCTCACTCAAACTTGGCGGCTCTGATTCTTTCAGGTTCTCCTCCAACGCGAGGACCTCGCATACATGGGTCTCTTCTTCAGGCAACTCTAAACTGTTCAGTTGACAATCTTCACTATCTGGGAACTTTAATGCATTGAGCACATTAAACTTCACCTCTTGATTATCTACGCGCATAGTTAGTTTTCCTTTAAGCACGTCAATTAAAACTTTTCCAGTAGCTAAGAAGGGGCATCCAAGGATAATTGTACCTCTCTATCTGCTTCATAGTCCCAGATAATAAAGTCTACTGGGAATATGAAGTTGTCAACCTTTACCAGAACGTCTTCAATCTTTCCTTCTGGGTACTTAATTGTTCTATCAGTGAGCTGAAGAGTAATAGAAGTGGGTTGTGCTTTGCCAATTCTTAATTTCTTAAAGATTAAGAAGGGCATGAGATTAATGCTAGCTCCCAAATCACACAACGCATGACCCACATCCAATCCTCCTATCAGCAAGGAACTGTGAGCTCCCAGGGTCCTTTTGCTTCTTTGGTAGACTATTGCTTACTAACGTGTTGCACTCCTGTGTTAGCACGATTACTTCCTTCTCACTAATTCTTCTTTTCTTCGTCAAAATATCCTTAAAAAATTTGACATATTGGCATCTGCTCCAAGGCCTCTATAAGTGGAATGTTGATATGTAACTTCCTTAGGAGCTCAAGAAAGCGCTTGAATTGTTGTTCATCATTCTTCTTCATCAGACGTTTAGGGAATGGTGCGTTCAGCGGACACCAGTTTTTCCCACGTTAACGTACTGGGTTCTGAATGGCTTGTAGTCTCAGGCGTTCTTTCTTCTTGATCCATTGAACATGTGATGCGTTCTTTCGAAGGACTATTGTTTCTTCGATTCATTCTTCTTTCTTCAAGAGCTTTTCCACTTTGCAACGTCACCGCATGAATTGCTCTTTTCCATTATTGTTCCCAAGTGTTTTAGTGTTGCTAGGTAGAACTTCAGGCTGCCTGTTCTTCAACTCGCTTGCTATCTGCCCTACCTGTATTTCCAGGTTTTTGATAGACAACACCGAGCTTTTCAGCAACGCGTCATTCTGGGCTATGTACTCCTTTAATAGGTTCTCAAGCGGAGATCCTGAGCTCCACGTCTGTCCTCCTCTATTAAAGAGCTGTTGGTGATGCTGATGCATTTGTTGAAATTCAGGCGGCGGTCCATTCCTTTGCTGTTGGTTCGCCCCTGGGTGGTACTTCTGATGAGTTTTCCTGTCCAAGAAAAGTTTGGATGATTCCTCCATCTAGGATTATATGTATTGGAAAATGGGTTGTTTTTAATGAAACATACTGCCTGAGGATTTTGTGGGCAATCCGCATAGGAGTGAGGATCTCCACAGCCCACACAGCTAACCATAGGCTGCTTGAACGCTTCTACCTGATTCACCTTCTGCTGATTTGATGCATTTCCTAGCGTTATGTTCTGCAAAAGGCTGGTCAACGTAGCCACTTATGTAGAAAGTATGGCTATTGCGTTGGAATCGATAGAATTAACGTTCTGAGATCTCTTCTTCTTGTCAGCTCTTCCATCATACGTATTGTCCACCCATTCCATGTTGTGTTTAGCAATGCGGTCTAATATCTCTTTAGCCTTAGTGTAAGATTTGTCCATAAGTCCACCGGCTGCTGCTGCGTCTGCTGCCATCTGCGATGCTCTATTCAATCCTCCATAAAATGTCTCCATTTGGATAGTTAGAGGTAGTCCATGGTTCAGACAATTCTTGACCAATCCTTTAAAACGCTCCCATGCGGCGCTTAAGGTCTCAGCTTCCTCTTGTTCAAAGTTCATAATCTCTCGACACCTCCTCGTATTGGTGGTAGGTGGGAAGTATTTTTGCATAAATGTTTCCACCAACTTCTCCTAGATGGTGATTTCACCAGGCTCTAGTGAGCTTACCCATTGTTTCACGTCATCACGCAAAGAATAGGGGAACAAAGACAGCCTGATCGCCTCTGGGTGATTCTAGGAATCACAAATGATTTATACGTTTCCAGGAAACGCTTCATGTGGGCATGAGGATCTTCACCACAACCACTCCCAAATTTTCCAGCAGTCTGAAGCATTTGAAGCATTACAGATTTCATCTCGAACCTCGTCCCGTCTGGCGTTGGGTATATGATTCCTAGAGAGAAATCATACAGCATAGGGGACGCGTACTCCCTCATTGGACGCATGTTGTTGTTCACCATAAGGATCGGATTCTGTGCGGCATGAGCTAGTTGCTGATTTGTCTGTTCTTCCGCCATTGCTCGTTGCCTATTCTGTTGTCTAAAAAATTGCTTCCTCAACCTTCGACGACGATTAGATCGGTTCCTATGTCGGAAGGTCCTTTCAATCTTGGGGTCATATCTGAGTTCAGAAGTGCTCTCCCTGCTCATAAACGTTCACAAGCTTAGGCCTAGCTTGTAATACTCCCTCGACCGAAGTGTTCCTACAACAGATACAAACGAAATTTCTGGTTAGTTTTGTTTCTAAATCCCCAGCAACGGCGCCAAAAACGTGTTCGTTGCTCTCGTTATTTAAGCTGGGAGTGTATTGTATAAAATAAATTGGAAAAATAAATTCTAAGTATAAGTGATGCATTGATGCGTAATTGTAACGCGTTGGTGCGTTAAAGATTATGCAACAGAATGCACAACACTCCTTCTATTGACGTTCAAGTTTTCCTAAACCAGACCCAAGTATAAATCTAATTTAAGTTCCTGGTAAGTCCAGGGTCGAACTCAGGGATTCAGTTAAACTAATGCAGACCTTATGTTGTAGCTATTGTAGAGCTTTCCTAAGTTTATGAAAGAAATGTGTTATTTATACTAAAGTGCTATGCTTGTGCAAGAAGATACAAAAGAGTTGAGTAGTGAGTGATGGATCATACGAAAATGGATTTTAATGTAAGTGATATGCGTCGGTCTAAGATGAGTGTACACAAACCAGAATGTGATGTGGATGAGATGGGATGATTTTCTTTCTTTGTTTATGCGTTAGACTTTATTCAACACTTCTCAATGCGAATAATATACAAAACCTATCTCTGGGATGCATGCGTCTAACACAGAATACAATAGACACCAGTAAGTCTATCTCTAGATGTACTAGGCATCCTACTTGATGCTGGCTTATCTATTCTTTCGAATAATCTAAGCTAAGAATGCTTTCACCAATTGATCAAGTCGGCTTAAGTGTTTCAAATGAGATTTTGCATAAAGCATAAATGCATTCAACATAAACAAGAAATAAACAATGGCAAGTGTGATGGATCAAATATATGAATTTATAAAGAAGCAAATTTTCTTTACAAAAGCAATATTCAATCAAATGAAAAGAAAGCGATAAATGAGATGAAAGATACTAAGTCAAGCCGCAGAGTACAATCTCTTATATCTCTTTGGCTCAATTCTGTTGTGTATAATCACTTGTATAGGAGTTGGACGAAGTGTCTTTCTCAAGCTTGACTTCCTCCGCTTCCTAACCGACAGTGATGGTGGTTCTCAACCCTTCTGATCATCTTGGCACCACAGTACAGCTTCTAAAGAACTAAAATTATGACTACACTATATAGAGAATGGGAGTCTCGATAAATTTCTATGTACTGACTAACTGTCTATGAACTCTAGAGGGACTTCATCTATTATAGGCGTTAGTCATGTCCACTTGGTG
The DNA here is from genome assembly GCF_009727055.1 of Benincasa hispida. Taxonomy (NCBI): domain Eukaryota; kingdom Viridiplantae; phylum Streptophyta; class Magnoliopsida; order Cucurbitales; family Cucurbitaceae; genus Benincasa; species Benincasa hispida. Next base: position 3,668,912 of record NC_052356.1, on the reverse strand, counting down.
AATGAGCAGCATTAAAGTCCATGCCCTGGTCAGCCGCCTGACTCTCGGAAGCTTTTCAGACGCCGCCTACGTCAAATGCCCATACTGCAAGTGGTGATGTGACACAATCAGCCTGGATCAATGTATCTTCTCTGCATTGAATTCCATCTGACGCATGGCCCATGCGTTAGAGCTTTCCCTATGGCACTTATTGATTATGCATTAGCTTTTTGTAATGATCCTGCAATACAATGCGTTAGCACTGAAGTATTTAGTAATAAAACTTTTTTTTACAAGAGTTTGCTAATATTTGAGTAATTCCATGCGTTTCTACTAAAAATGGGGAGAATTTATCATTAAAAACCTTAGTTGTTCCAGCTTAAGAGCAAAAATAACTTGTATTTCTACAAGTTATCAGAAGGCAGTCTGGTAGCCCATTATGCGAACAATCCCGGACCAAACTTTTAAACCTCGCCCAAACATCACTGAGCGATTCGTCCATATCTTATTCAAAATTAGTAATAAGCTTCCTTCGTCTTGCGTTCTCGGTAGGTGGAAACTACTTTTTCATGAATTTCTCCACTACCTGCTCCCAAGAAGTAATCTCTCCTGGTTTGAGTGAATAAGCCCATTTCCTAGCTTGATCACAGAGAGAAAATGGGAACAACATTAGTCGAACTTCTTCATTAGAGATGTTCAGGAACACAAAAGTATTGCAGATTTCAATAAAACTTCGGAGGTGGGCGTGCGGATTCTCGCCACACCTTCCTCCAAATTGACCTACAGTCTGGATCATCTCAACATCACTGGTTTCATCTCGAATCTACTTCCGTTAAGGGCAGGCCTCATGATTCCCAGAGAGAAATCATAGAGGTTTAGCAATGCATAGTCCTTAATGGGCCTATTGCGATCGTTTGCCAATGGAATCAGATTCGTCATGACATTATTATCATTTAGTGCTCCACCTCCAGACTGCTTCACCATCTCTTCTTTGTCTGATTTTGGTTACTGTTGGGGGTCTCGTAGTCTCCTTCGAAACGTTCTCTCAATCTCCGGGTCGTAGTCCGCCAAAGATTGAGAGTTCTGCAAAGAAATCACAAAAATTACCGTTAACAAATATTTTGCTGAAGTCCCCGGTAATGGTGCCAAAAACTTGATACGTTATTTTATTGAATGGAAATACGGATGATATGCGTTGATGGATTACGTTGTACACTCAAGTTTCCCCAGTGGAATTCAAGTATAAATTCCTCTGAGTTTCCTGGTAAGTCTAGGGTCAATCACAGGGACTTGTGAAAATAAATGAGTTGGTGATTTTTATGAAGACTTGCGATAACCAGTTAAATAAATAAATCATTGGTTTTGTTGTTTGCATTGAAAATAAATAACGAATGCGGCGGAGTTTGAAAAGAGTTGGTAAATGGGAAATACAATGAATATGCGGTAAATGGGTTGAGAAAAGTTTTGGCTAACACTCCCTAGAATGCGTTCACGCTTTGCGATCATGCAACATGCATACAATAGTAAACCATCTTTCGGCGTGAATGCTACGGCTTCTAAGGCTAGAATGCATGCAATAAATATGCGATAAGTCTACAGGGTTTACACATAAAACTCTATCTCTATTTATGCGATGACAACATGACAATCACACAAATATGTGACCACATAATATCATTCCCATTCCTAGGATGCATGCGATGCAAGTTGACAAACAGAGCTTATCTCTAAGTCCCTATCTCTTGTTTATGCAAGCCTAATCTTGCTCTTTCAAGTCCAAATTCTAACCTAGTTCTCTCGAGACATTAGATTCTTTCTTTAGATTTTCTCTCGAGTAACTCTAAAGAGTATTTTTCACAGCATAAAACAAGACAAACACAAGCAATGAACTTCCTAGGTCATGTTAGCTTAGTTCTTCTCAACCCATTCAACTAGTTTAGTTATTCATACGTATTAAGAGAGTGAGCAAATGTAGAAATAGAACTTCCATTGAATAGATATGAAGATGAAGTACAAAATAATAATGCAAGTATAGTAAAGAGCCTGGTAGTAATTTCTTGTTGCCAGGCGTTTACACTGTTTCTACTCGTGCTCTAAAGATATTCTCGCTCTCGCGAGAGTCGGCCCGCTCTCTGCTTTTACCCCAAGGTTCTCTCTCGAGTTGCCTTAGGCGATCTCTGGCACCACCACTCTTCTCTTGCTCTGCCTTAAAAATGGAAGAAAACTATGACTAGAAGTAACTGGTTAACTCGTCAACCGATCAACCCCTCTTCTGAAGAATGCACTTGGTATTTATAGGGCATCAATGGTAAAAGGCGGCTTCTCTCTCCTGGTTGTACAGATGGGACAGCTTTAATTTCTGATTGACGTGCTAAATAATTATCACCGATAAAGCTGAATGTACTTCGTGACCATTATTGGCTGTTAACTTAATTTGGATCCGACTATCATCAGCTTTCTGTCCCATCGCTCTTAATTATCCTTTCACTCAGATGCGCCCACCATGTTGCGCTAATCAAGTTGCAGTGATTCTTCTTGGGCGAATATTTGCGAGCACGATCAATGCAAAGTCTTGTGGTGAAGTTGCGCTCAACCAGTGAATTCCTATGATCGCCATCTTTGCATCGCGTTAATGTATATTCTACCCGAAAATATAATGATCAACTGTTTTAATGCGTTGGACGCATGCGACCGCAATATTATAGATTTTATGCTTAATGGACACAATTTAACATATTTCATCAACGTAATCCAACATTGTTTAAGAACTGAACACTATGATAACGTACATTTCTGTCCGTTATCATTGGGCTAGACATCTATGTCCTCTAGATGCCTACCCCTGGTGTAACATAAAAACTGCTCTAGTCTTCATGGGACACATACATACATGAAAAATTGATTTCTATCCTACTGTAGTTAAGTATGCCCACTACCTCTAGTGAATCCAGAAGGAAATAGAACCCCTGGTGAATCGGAAGGAAACAGAACCTCTGGTGAATCCTGAAGGAAACACAATATGGTGAATCCCGAAGAAAACACAATATGGTGAATCCCAAAGGAAACACAATATCTGGTGAATCCCGAAGGAAACATAATTTGGTGAATCTTGAAGGAAACACAATATCTAGTGGGTATCTAACTAATCAGTAAAGACACTATCGTAGTCTCAACATCACAATTATCACAATATGGTTTTATAACATACATATACACCTCAACATCATGGCTATATAACGTACATATATGCCTCAATATCCTCTTATCAAATACTATTGGGGTTGATGCCCTAAAGTCTTGTGTCCTGTAGTTTGGAAATAGTATGTACGAATGCTTGTGTTGTTAATATATCATATTTACTTGACATCTTGTATTTTTGCTCAGTTACTTGTTTTATTTGCTTTATCATAAACCAATAAACATAAAATCCTTGGTTATCTGTATGTAACTCAAGCATGTATGTGGTGACATACAAGTAGATCATGTCTTGAGTGATAACCAAAATGGTTTGTAGTATATGGATATAGAAGGAAAACCTTATCCTGGTAACACTACGGATGCGGCCCGCTTTGTGAAATGGTCACAAGAGTTATGACTTGTCACAGATAGTCTAATCCAGATCATTCGTGTTGGGACATGCGAGCGGGGGTGTCCTATACAAAAAGTGTGTATAAGACCTGACCACGAAGTGTTAACATCTCGTTATATAACACCATTTATGACAAAGACTTCAGTTCACTAGGATGACCATAGGTAACATGACCTCAATCCTGAGTGAGTTGGGAACTCCTACCATTAAGGCCAGTCCTTTGATTTGTATGGGTGCGAGTGGCTAGGTTGCTGATTCAAACCTACCATTTTGGGGATTCGTCTGATTTGGGAGTTGGGAACTCAGCTATACAAGATGGAATTCACTCCTTCCCCGAGGCAGGGGTAAGTAGATAAATAACTCCCTTAAGGGCTGATTCGGGGGCTTGAACGATGTCGCGCCACACACCTTCTCTTGGCCCGAGAGGTGTTCACACATAGTTGGACTACTGTCTCTTATACACATCTAGATGTGTATAAGAGACAGTCTGTGGTAAGAAAAGTTCAACTATTGGTCTTTAGTGGAATGCCTGACAGTTAATAGATGGTGGATCTCGTGGCTAAAGAGTTTAGCCAGCGATTCACGTACCGCTGGAGCTTTGAGCCACAGGTTCATTAGGTCCCCTGGGTAGCTTGGATAAAGTTGAGAACCAGTATTTGGGTTAATTTGAAATGTCCAAATTGACAAGAGGAAGTTTGATTATATATGATATAATTGGACTATTTAATTATATATGTGATATAATTTTCTAAATGTATAAGATATATTACTATGGAGGAAATTAGATATAAATATGACTTATATCAAGTAGAGGAGAAAATATTATAGTAGATATGTGATATCAAAATATAGGATATAAATATAATATGATTATATTTATTAATTAATTAATTGGTTAATTATATGATAACACATTCGGATGTGGGTTAGTGGGCAACATCGGTTATGGTAACCGATGAGTTAAATTGAAAAATGTTTTCATTTTTGAATCGTCCAATCGATCGCATCGTTCATCATTCGTTCAAAGAATTCGTGAAGCCCGCATCGGAGAATTCTAAGTGATCGCTTAAGAAAATCGAGAGACTATACGATAGCTCTTCTCCGCCTAAACGATCGTCCTTCGCGCGCCTAAACGATCGCACACTATCGCCAACGCGATCGGATAGCTTCTCTAAACGATTGTATAGTGTGCTGATTTTACTAAACAATCGTTTAGTAAATCCTACACGATCGTGTAGCTCCTCCTAAACGATAAGCATTTCTGTTATGCGATAGCGTTTTCTTCCCTCCCACTTACTTATCGCCTACACGATTCATGTTCCTCCTTCCTCTACCAAATTCACCAAACACCACCCTTTGGGTTTTCACTCTGAGAATCCTGGGGCTCTTTAGTGGTGGTGTCGTCCCTATTGCGGTCGTTCGCGTTGTTCGTGTTGCTGCAGTATACGCCTCAATATCCTCATATCAAATACAACCTCAGTGAATCAAGCATCATATCTTACTAGCATGCAAGTATCTACATGCATAAATAAATCTTTCAGATTCTTATATAAGAACATATATCGGTCATACTATACTATCCGCTTATCATGTTATCGTTTTGTCCTGATATTCATCTATCATGCTAGCATATATCTAGTGTCTAGCCCGTGGGCAGTTCCAGTAGTAATATTACTTACCTCTAATAGCAAACTCTAGAAACTAGCAAGCTCAACCTTTTCCTTACCCAACGAAACCGAAAACCCACAAGATCAAACTTAAATCACCCTGAACAAAGATACCAAGAAACCTCAAGATCCAAACCCTTCACCAAGATTCATTGACTACACCTTTAATCAGCTGGACGACAACTTCAACAACCTAAAATTTAGCCCCTTACATCCAAAATATGATGAGTACCAACAAATCAAGGCCAAACTCTAGTAATTGTTCAAAATCCTCAAGAAATCCAATCAAAACAATTTACACTTACCCTTAATCCAAGATTCCGACAAAGCCCAAAGTAGACCCGACGCGGTAGGGACGACGGCGACCAACAGCGATACGGCTAGGGCAGCGAACATTCGACTTCCGCTCTGGGCGGTGCAACAGATCGCGGAAGCGTGCGGTTGAAGGACGATGACTGGGTGACTCGGGGCGGCTGATGGAACGAGTAGGCGATGCTGAGCGAAGCGAACAGCGAGGCAGCTGGCTTCGCCGGCAAACACGACGTGGATGTGGGCAGCGACGACTAGGTCTCAAACGACCGAGAGAAACGAAAAATTTTCAAAGGGGTGTCACGCGTGAAATAGAAAGAGAGATATAGAGATTTTTACCTTTTTTTATTTTTTTTTCTTTTTTTTTTAATTATTCTTTTTCTTCTTTTTACCCAAACTAATATTATATAAAAAGAAAAAATATATAATATTCCAAAATCATTTCCTTTTCCTTTTCTAATTTCAAAATCCCAAATTTCCCTTTCATCAAATCTAAATTTCAAAAATTCCTTCTGAACAAATAATAAAACTAAATTGTCCTTTTATAGTAATTCAATTCTATTGCTAAAATTCAGAACATTCTCAAATCTTACAAATTACCCACAAACTTGGGACGTTACAGTCATGTGTTGCTTCACAGACTACTCCCTATTGGTATTCGAGCATACCTATCGAAGAACATATCCACTGCTATTCTTGAATTGTGTACATTCTTTCGTGACTTATGTGAAAAAAAATATGTGTAAGTGATTTGAACAGACTACAAACAGATATCATAGTCATACTGAAAGAAGTAATGGTACACCTTGTAGTTCATCTACCATATGAAACCAAAGTGATGGGTCCAGTTAGTTATAGTTGGATGTATCCTATTGAAAGAAGTTTACGAACATTAAAATAATTTGTACGGAATAAAGCACGTCCCAATGGGTCTATAGCAGAAGCATATGCAATGAATGAATCATAAAACTTCTGCTCGCGATATCTAAGTGGGATTGAAACGAGATTCAATAGAGATGAACAAAATGATGATAACATTCCCGATCATAAGATATTTGGTGAATTTGAATTATTTAGGCAGAGGGTACGACCATTAGGGGCATCAACTTTATGGATGCTACCAGCGGAGGAAAAGCGTATCGCAAATTGGTACATTCTCAACAATTATAAGGAAATAACAGACTATCGCAAGTACATTTCAAAATTTATAAATTTCTAACTTTTAGGGTAAATCCTTTGATATAACTTTCAAATGATCAATTTTGTAGGCAACACTTAAGGTTAATTCGTCGTGAAGCTCAAAGTGCCCCTGACTTATATATAAGACATCAATGCAAATTTCTCGATTAATTCAGATCTCAGGTATACATAGTCATTTTGTAGGCAACAGTTGAGAGATGATCCATTTTTCATAATCATTTTTTATGTATAATTAATTATTAGGTTTTACAACAGTGCGAGAGAGAAGATATCTTCGATGATTTCTTTTCACTTGCAATGGGACCTTCGTCTGAGATGCGCTCTTACAATGGGTGCATTGTTAATGGGGTACGATTTCACACTGTAGAGCATGATAATTGTCGAACTACACAAAATAGTGGGGTCCTAGTGACCGAGGAGATCAGTGGGAACGGAAGTGTGGATAACAATTTCTATGGTGTTGTAGATGAAGTATTATATTTCCAATATGCGAACAGAAGACGTGTTTTTTTGTTGAAGTTAGATGGTTTGACATAATAACAAAAGTAATAGGACACATGTGGATTTAGGACATAAATCGATCAATACATCACACTTTTGGTATGTCGATGAGCCTTTCATCTTTGCTATCCAAGCACAACAAGTTTTTTACATTGATGACATTAAATATGGTAGCAATTAGAAAGTTGTTCAAGTAGTCCAAAATAAGCGAATATGGGATGTACAAGAAGTGGATGATGTTGAAAATGCACAACTAGATTTACTAGAAATTGTTGGTGGAGTCTAAGTGGATGAAACCATTGAGGAGGTTACTTTATGTAGAGTTGATGTTGATCCTATAGTTGTGGAAAGACCAATTATTGGACATGGCGATGATGACTTCATAAACGATGATGATGAAGAACAATTATCTCCCAATAACAGTTCAAGTGCTGATGAATAATTTGAATAGATTACGATGATGAGTAATGATGTATCTACTCAATTCTCTTTTTCTCTGTTTGCACGTATTTCATATTGATTTAATATTGTTTTGTCTTTTTGTGTTTATATAGATACGATATCAACCCGTAATAGGCAACAGAAGCCTGATGAAGAATTCCAGGAGATATATCTAGGCAACACGGGATCTTTTGTGGGTGACACTTCAGGTTGGTATATTTTGAAATATATTCTATTAACTAAAATACATCATAAACTGTTTTAAATTTTTTATTGCTCACATAGTAGCTCAACATCTACTCAGAGGAAACGTGAGCATTCACGGAACATCGAGTTGAAAAAATACGTCCAAAAACATGGCAGAATTACAATCATGATAAATGAGAGGGAGACGAAGCCGATTTTTCAACATTCGATACGATTTAGTAATATGATTGGTGTCACCGTGAGATCTGCATTTCCAGTACGATGTCGTACTTTTGCTGAGGTTCCAAATGAGTTTATAGAATTGGCTAAGAGTCAATTGTTGGTAAGTAATTATAAGTTTATTCTTTTAGAGTCAATTGTAAACTAAGAGTCATGAACATCATATATGCTAATTCTTCCTTCATTTTTTTGTAGCCTCATTTCGAAGTTGATTTGTCCAGTCAACAACTTAATCATTTTATAGAACATCAAATGCAAAACTCCTTCAAAGAATTTAGAGTAGATTTGCACAGACATTACAGGAAATGTGGAGATCCTCAACAAGCACGTGCCAACTTGCCTAACTGGCCTAAAAATAGGCCAAAAGATTGATATGTTTTATGTGACCACTTCGAGAGTGAAGCATTTTAGGTTAAAATAATTTAGGGCGTGTATCATTTACTGCATTTACTAGTATAGAATATTTGTTATTTATTTTTTTTGTTGAAATGTAGGAAATGTCGGAGACGAATAGGAAGAATAGAGAGAAATTACCGTTCGACCACGTAGGCGGATCGAAGTCATTCCTGCAAATTCAGGCAGAGTTGCAGGCAAAGAAAGGTTGAGAAATAGGACGTGTTTACCTATTTAGGGAAACACACTCTAAAGGTGGCAAGTTCGTGAACGAGGTAGCTGAAAATGCACATGTAATATTTTTGTTTTACTATCGTGTTGTTTTTCATTTCTAACTTTAGTCACTTATACTTACACATTTAGTTAATATGTCTAGAATCAAATGTTAGAATTACAATCCAACCCCACTCTAGAATGTTCTCAACCATTAACAGGGGATGAAATCTGTGAGACGGTTTTGGGTAGACGACTCGGATATTCAAAAGGCCTAGGTTGGGGCCCTAAACCTAAGTCAAGAAGGGGTAGCAGCTCATTGAGTTCGTCATCTACTCAAGGAATGGAGAGGGGAATGGAACAATTGAGAGCCATTCGAACAGTCTCTGTCGAGGATTAAGGAACTTGAAGACATTCAAAAACAAATGAAAGAGGATCATGCAAGACAAATGGAAGAAATGAAAAAAATGATTGAAGACATGATACGATCACAGAGAGGAGGCCCATCGAATTAGGTATGATTACTACATTATTTAGTTGTCTAATATGTTGTTATCCTACATTTATGGTAGCAAAGTAGTTATGTCTTAATTAGCTTTATGATAAAGAATTGTTGGCTATCCTATAGTTATGATAGCCAAACAACTGGATTTTGATGTGCTTTTTGTCGTTTTATCATTTTTGTATATTTTTTGATGTTCGGGAGGCTTCATGTTTGTCGTGGGGGGTAAGTAGAGTTTGATTATACTCGTTTTGTCATTGAACTTGGAGTTCTTGTGTGTTTATGAGTGTTTATGAAGTTCTAATGTGTTATGGGGGTGGGTTGAGATTGGTTTAAACCATTTTGGAGGGGAAGTTTGAGTTTTATATGTGTTCGTTCTTGTTTATGAAATTTGTGTGTTTTTGTGTGTTTTTTTATGTTCGAGAGGTTTCATGTTTGTCGTGGGGGGTGGGTAGAGTTTGATTCTACTCGTTTTATCGTTGAACTTGGAATTCTTGTGTGTTTATGAATGTTTATGAAGTTCTAATGTGTTATGGGGGGTGGGTTGAGATTGGTTTAAACCATTTTGGGGAGAAAGTTTGAGTTTTATGTGTGTTCATTCTTGTTTATGAAATTTATGAAGTTTGGTTGGGCGATTATGAAGTTCTAATGTGTTCTTGTTTATTTATGAAGTTTGATTGGACGATTATAACATTTGTGGATGTTTTGTTTATGAAGTTTGAACGTGTTGTGGATGTTTAAAGATGATGATATTTGAATGTTTTTGTTTTATTGTAGAATGCTATTCGGAGATGAGGTTGGATGATTGTTCAAGATTCTGTGTTCCAGACGCTGTTTTCATTTTATTTGTTCTACGTATTTGTGAAAACAAATTTCTTTTATTTAGTGTCAACTTTGTTTTATTGTAGAATATTGTAATTATTTATTTATTTATTATAGTATGAACTTCGTTTTCGTTGTTTTATTTATTATGTGAATCTGTTTAAGTTGGTTAATTATGTTTTACAGGTTATTCATATCAAATTTAAAAAAATTACAAACTATAAATTAAAAATATTTAAAAGACAATTTTCAACTAATGAAGGAACTCCCCACGCATATTTTACTGCGTTGGGAATTCCTGTAACTCCCGATGCATGAAACAAATCGTCGGGAGTTCGAGAACACCCGACGCATTGAATAATGCATCAGGAGTTAGTCGAAGCACTCCCAACGCATGTATAGGGCATCGAGAGTTCTTCGACTATCTCCCGACGCCTTATTTTCATGCTTCAGAAGTTCCTCTCCCGACGGGTTTTTTCCGACCAAACGCCCAACGATCCATTATTTATCAGGAGAGGTTCTCCCGATGCATTTTCCATCCTTTCCTGGCGAATTGTGATGTCGAGAGAAGTTCGAGAAGATTGAAGTGAAATTGAGGCAATGCAATTGATAGAATTTTTGCTGAAAATTCGTGGTGAAGAAGGAGTTCTTCAAGTGGATTATTGCTGTGAGTTTTTCTCCAAGTTCCCTTCATTCAAGCTTATTTTGAGTCCCACAACTCAATCTAAAGCTCCAAGAGAATAGTAGAGAAGATCTTAAGGTGGTCTACAACAATATTTGGAGAGGTTTGTAGCTCAAAATCGAGATTTGAAGAAGTTCTACAAAGGTATGGCTTGAAACCACTTGTTTCTGCAAGAGCATGCTTTAGTTTCTGCCAAAATTAATGAATTAGAATGCTTATTGATCCTTGCTACTTCCATTGCTTGCTGATACACTCCAACAATGCATTCTCTCTGCGTTCTTTGAATATAGAATTGTTGACCCCTTGAAATGAGATGAGTTCCTCAATTTATAGGGCTCTTTGATAGGCTTCATGGGCTTGGGTCTAGTTGGTTCATAGGTTTGGGCTTAGTTGGACTTGGGCTTGGCCTTTGGCCCAATTAATTATATTTGGGCCTGGCCTATGGGTTCAATTAATTGGATTTGGGCCTACTTTGGCATTTCGGCCCGACGTTTAGGTCCAAATTAAGCCCATTTTCGGGCGTAACTAGACCAAAGCCCAAATTCTAATATCAAATTGGACGAAATTAATTTTACTCAATCCAACACTTGTGACGAAAACACGTGACATCATCAGAATTTATCTTCAATTTCAATTTGGAACACATGTCAACTCTTGATTGATTCCAAATTTGATAATTTTGGAATTTCGTCATTAATTTAGTAAATGACGTGGCAATTCATGATTGATCCGAAATTTCTCCTCCAATAAAGTCATTTTGTGAAATTTTTCATAGAAATTGAATCTAGTTCATAACAAAAGTGTAGTGTGGTTACAATGAGATCACATTCTTTGATCAATTTATCTTTAGGGTTGAAACTTGACTGAATTTTTATCACTATCTTTTACATTCCAATTACATATACCAACCTCCACTTATTTTTATTGGTTATCTTCACTCTCAACTCAAATCATATTTCTTTTAAAAATTTGGATTTCACAATCTATTGGGAAAGGATGTTTGGAGTACTCTCTACTTTATTACTTGATTAACTTTGGAAGCATGCATCACCTATTTTTAAAATTCTCTCTCTTTTATGGATAGAGTTTTGAAAATTGAAATTACTACTATATGAAGGGGCTCAAATCCTTAACCTCATTTTTCAACAAAAATACAAAATTGTTTTGGGTGGGATTTAAACCAACACCCTTTCGAACCAAAACCTTAATCTAGCACCTTAGACCAACTCAGCCATGTCAACTTTGTTGTTTCTCAAATTAAAAACTGACCTATACATGTTTACTGCAATATAGAAGTAAAAAAATATATTTTTATTTTTTTTAATACAACAACTGCGGTAGGGAGATTGAACCTCCGTCCTCTAGAAACGAAGCACATACCAATATCACCGAGCCAAGTTCACTTTGGCAGAAGGAAAAAAGTGATTAAGTTTGTTTCATGAACTTTCAAAGTTGTGTACTATTGAGTTCTTAAATTCTTATTTTTTTTTTCCCTAATAGACCTTCAAAGCATTGAGTGGATCTTTGAACTTTTGAATTTTGTATAATAGATTTTGATTTATTTAATGATTTTTTTTAGAAAAATAAAAGTTTACACATCTATTAGACACAAAATTAAAACCTTAAATCTTATTAATCAAAATATTGAATTAAAAAATTTATGTGGATAGATTGTGTTTGCTTTTTCTTAAGGTGATATCATAGGTTTGGTCGGTAAACTTTTAGATTTTTGTCTAATTAGTCTTTGAACTTTAAAAAATTGTAATAGGTCTTTGAACTTTAAAAAATTGTAATAGGTCTTTGAACTTTCATTTTTGTATCAAATAGGTTATTAATGTCTAAAAAATCCTTAAGGTTTTTCCTATTTGATATTTTTAAAATTTTGAAAATCTTTTATACAAAATTAAAAGTTCAAGCTCTTATTAGACACAAACTTAATTTTATGTCTAATAAATTCTTAAGTTATAAAATGTTTCAAATATGTCCGCGACCTATTAGGTAAAAAATTGAATGTTCAAGAATCTTTTAGACACTAAGTTGAAAGTTTATAGACTTATGAGACACAAATCTAAAAGTTTGAAGGACTAAATTTATAATCATTAAACCATTTTCTTTTTATCATATTATAAGCTTTATTGTTTATCTTCTAAATAACCAATATGTTTACTTAGTGATAGACGTGGCGAGGGGCGTGTGTGTGATTATTTTTCTTTAATAAAAATATTATTATTTTTCTTTTAATAATTAAAACCGAAAAAACTTGGTCCTCTGCGTGCGTGTGTCTTCCGGCCGCTTTTTCCAGCCCACCCTCACAAGTTCTGTGGCTGCCCACCTTTCTCTCACGCGGCAGCTCCACGTTGAAGGTCTATAAAAGGCGTGACCTTCAGCAGTTCAGAACACACATCATTTTTCACTTCCTTCCATTCTTCAATCGAAAGCTCTCCTCTCCTACTTTCTCTTCCACTTTCCGTTTCCCAAGCAGCCAGTCAAAAAGGGTGTGTATTCCGGTCGGTAGCGGTGCATTTCTGGTCGAGTTTTCTTTTTTCGGTTGTTTTATCCTAGGGACGACGTGGCAGTATTCTTGCGCACTTGGGCAGAGCTGCGAAACGTCTTAAAGAGAGCGAGCTCCGCGACTCAGCCTATAACAAGCTTCTATCCTGACTTGACCATTCGTAGGTTTTGTTCTTTACTCGACCACCGTGACCTGACCGTTTGCTTCTGTCCTCTTCATCATCTGAAGGTCTTGCCGTTTCCAACAATCCTCATTCTTATGAAGAATTTTTATAAAGGGTCCTCCATACTAGTTTAGGTTGAAACATTACTTTGTAAAGCCAATGCTGAAACCATACATGACTATTCAATGATAAGAAGAAGAGGAATGGGGCACATAAAACACATGAATGAAACTGGTGTGTAATAAAAAATAAGACTTGAAACAAACTTAGATCGTGATCCATTTAAACTTATACAACAAAAAATCTAACTATCTGAGTTCAACGCTTACATGCATGTTATTCTTAATTTCATTGTGTTTGTCGTGATCTTGAATCTCGATTGTCTTTTTTGGCTCAAAATAACATCTTTCAAACTCTATAGACTAAGAATACATTAAATTTGAAACTTTTTCTTTCGGAATGGTCTCGCCAAATGATAGCACATAACCCTGATGATACAACAAACACATTAGTCAAATTATAATATAAAACGGATTGAAATCGAGTATCATGCTCTAGATTGACTCTTTTAGCTATTATGAAAATTCTTATAACTGAGAATCTAGACACTTGCAAGAATTCCTAAACTACTCAAATCAAGTAAATGTAGCAAACAAAGCATTATAGGGTACCTACTTCATTTAATGGACCAATAAATTTAATTGATTAACCCTTAAACTGATTAATACCAAATATATAGAAAAATCATTGAACAATACAGAAGAAAAAAATTTGAAACCCCTTTTCCAATCTTACCCAATAAAAAAATATTCAAATGTGAAAGAAATAAATGGAAAGAAAAGAACCTAACAGTGCAGGCAAGGGAAGCGAACAATGATAGGAGAATAAGAAATTGGCTTTAATTTAGGAGGCAAACAAGGGGAGGGGAGGAAGAGGAGATGGCATCTTCTTTAATTTAGGGTTTTAGAGTTTTCAAAACTTATAATATAATCATTATTTATAATAATAGTAAATAATCACTATTCTGGTCCCCTCCGCGCGCCTCTCTCTTGTTTAAAAAAAAGGGCTTCTGTTAGCATATAATTTATTTAAACTTTTATATATATATATATATATATATATATATATCGATTCGGTTTTTATCGGTTTTCAAGGTTTGTGAAGAATTAACCGAACCATCCGTTTTTCTCAATTCCTGAATCGGGAATCAACTTTTTCAAGAAAAGTGGGACAAAATCGATCGATTCAGCTCGGTCCGGTTCATTGGTTTTGATCGGTTTTTGCATACCCCTACTCTTGAGAATGAGAGATAAGATAGAGGAAGAAAAGAACACCCTAAACTACTAAATTATGAAAACCTTTATTCTCTTCCCTATAAATTATATCAGATTTAAAAATATTTATAGAAGGACCAAGAAAGAAAGTCTCCTACAAAAAATTTCGATGACATTCCAATTCCACCTCTACCGAAGGTTCTGCCTATCCCAAAAAACCAAGCTGTGTTTTTGGTAAAATGTTGGCAATTAAATATTGGTAGAATATTATGGAAATTAAATATTGGTGAGGACTTAATTAGATAAAGTGTAGAAATTAAATATTGGCAAAATGTTGGAAAGAAAAAAAGGTAAAAAGTAGTCAACAAGAGCATAGCTTAACTGGCATAATGTTCATATTATCAACCTCATGGTTTAAGCTTCAATTCTCCCACCCTACACTTTAGTTACAATATCTTTCAAAAAAAAAATGTAAAAAGTAGGTGGAGTTGGTAAAAGAGTTGGTGGAAATTAAATTGATTGTATTGAATGACAAAGAAGGGACCTTTAATATTAATATTGTTGTTTTCAAAGTTTATTAGAGAAATATTGTTGTTTTGAAACTTATTAGAGAAATATTGTTGTTTTGGGAATTTGAGGCTAGAGGTCGAATACGTTGAGAACTCGACGAACTTGGAAACAATACATAGGCCGAAACTTCAACCCTCGACAAGGGAAATCTCGCGAATCTCGCTTAGATTGTCGAAGGTTGAAGTTTCGATACACATCCACCCTCGAGATTGCAGGTTTATTACTTTTCTTTTTTTCCTCATAGAGGAAATAAAGTAATGAGATGGTATACTATATGTATCTGTGTACTCGAGCTGCTTCTAACAACCTATGTATTTTGTTATCATTTCGAATTAGACGGAGGCTTGTGGGATTGATGTGAGGGGGTGGAGATGGCTATACTTCTGGGAGCGAACTCCAGGCGAATATGAAGTGCATGGATACAAGTTGTGCCTTGGAACAAAATTTTGTATATTAGGTTGTCGAAGGTTACACACATGTCGAAACTTCAAAGTGATTAAGGAGATAAGTGGGCTGAAGCAGATTAAGGAGAGAGCGAGATTCAAAGCGAGATAGTAGGAGAGAGCGAGATATTGAACGAGATTTTAAGAGAGAGCGAGATTCAAAGAAAGAATGTTAGAGAGAGCGAGATTCAAAACGGGAATGTAGGAGAGAGTGAGATGACTAATCTGACTAACATTGAACTTGGTAAAATGAAATGGTTAAATAATTGAAAAATGAGATTATTCAGGAATACACATTCAATGTTAAGATTATGCATTGAGTTTCTGGTAGTAGATCCATAATCAAAAAAGTTTTGTGATTGTTCAAAAAGAAATGAAAGCTAGTAATCATTAATGGAAAAATAACAACAATAATAGAGAGAGCGAGAGTGAGAGAGCGAGATCTTAGGAGAGAGCGAGAGCGAGAGTGAGAGAGTGAGATCTTAGGAGAGAACGATACTAGAGAACGAGATCTTAGGAGAGAGTGAGAGTGAGAGAGCGAGATCTTAGGAGAGAGCGAGAGTCTTCACTTTATTTGAACTTTACATAGAAATATATATATATAAAAAAAGGAGAAAAAAGAGCTAATAATCATACTATAATTGAATAATCATTAGACTATAATTGAATAATCATTAGACAATAAATTGAATAAATTGAATATATTAGATTATTATACTATAAATTGAATATATTAGATTATTATAATTTAAAACTTTATTGATTATAAAAAAAATTATTATTATAAAAAAAATTGAATATACAATAAATTATAATAAAAAAATTAAATATACAATAAAATGAATATGTAATAAAAAAATTATTTATTATTCAATCCCTAATTATCTAGAGCCCGTCTTAGTAACGAAGGACACTTCCTTCAATTGTGTCCTAACTGGTTACAAAATCCACATCGTTGTCAAGTGGCTGGTTCTGTCCAATCCATCTCGTTGTGATAACGTGAACTTTTTGGTCTACCAGGTCTTCTCAACAACGATGGATCAGGATATAAGATAGACATATTAGGGTGCGTGATCCAGTAATCTTCATGCGGTACAGGTTGAAATTGAGGAGAGTAACATTCAGCATACGTTGACAATTTGTAGTAGTCCTCAATAAAATCTTCGTAGTTCATGTTAAAATGTGAGCAAACGACCATAAAATGCGAGCATGGAATACCGAATGCTTGCCACTTGTTACATGAACAGTACTGCTCGGTATGATGGCTTGTTCGAGATCACTAAGTATGAAACACCTGAGAGAAAATGTAACACACGAATAGGTGTATTTAATTTCAGATCGACATGCTGGTATAATTGTAGCAGTGAACAACCCAGCAAATGGTTGGACGGGACCAAAATGTCACCATCGTTTCTGCTTACGACATATCGATCATATGTTGTATGGCGAGATCGTACTACTGGAGAAATATCTTGCAAATGTCGAGAGGCAGGATTTATTCAGTTGGACTGGCATCTGATCACAGCCTTGGTCGAGAGATGGAGACCCGAGATGCATACATTCCATATGTCTGTTGGAGAGTGCACTATCACTCTACAAGACATAGAAGTGTTGTTGGGGTTACCTGTTGACGGTGAGCCGTCACCGGAGTGATGTACGATGACTGGTTAGAAGTTTGTCGATTGTACCTTGGTGCGATCCCACCTGCCGACAAGATTTAAGGATCAAGATTAAGTTTGATATGGTTAAGAACACAATTTTGTGAGCTCACAGATGATGAAAATGAGGAAACCTTCATAAGATATGCGCGAGCATATATACTACAAATGATGAGTGGAAGTTTGTTTTCAGATAAATCAAGTCATTTTGTTCACTTGATGTTCTTGCCACTGTTAACTAACCTCCATGATGTGGGGTGGTATTCATGGGGTGGAGCATGCTTGGCATGGTTGTATAGACAACTATGTAAAGCAACAAAACCTGAGGTTTGAGAGATAGCTGGGCCTCTCATACTTTTGCAAATATGGGCTTGGGAGCGATTTCCAACAATGGCTCCACAGCTACATCATGTTAATGATGCTCAGTTAGTTGGACGAACCTAAAGTTCTCGGTATGTTGTTTTAATTCAATTTAATTTTTATAACAGTGATCTAGTTAATTTAAATTCTAAATTATCAATTTAAAATTTAGGTGGAGTGACAAAATTTGTGTGACTAGGATAGCCACACATGTAGTCAACCAGTATAGATACATGTTTGATCTGCTTCAACCTGAACAAGTACATTACAATAAACCTAATTGATTATTTTATTCATATTTTTATTGTATTTGTCTTTAATATTCTCTAATATAATATTTTGTGTTTCAAGTTATTTGGGAGCCGTACAAATTTATTGTGCATACTTTGCCTAATTTTTGTACGAATGGTCAAAACATATGGCGGACGATGAGTCCTCTCATATGTTTTCACATTGGTGAGTGGCATCTTCCTGATAGGGTGACGAGACAATTCGGTTTTCAGTAGGATGTCTCATCGCCTTATAATACTGAACCCGTACTGCATGATATTGACTTAAGGATTGGAGATTGGTCCGAAAAAGTTGCACATTTGGTAGTGTGATGGCACTATCGTGCAAGGTTTAGTGCAGTGGGGTTTTCTCTTGAACAGTTTGACATAGATGTCACTCCAGAATATATTCATTGGTATAATAATATCACAAGGTGCTACGTCACTCGTCTAGAAGCAGCTGTGGGTCATCTGGTAAATGAATGAATACTATCTATTTTTTTAATTTAAATTTATTTTAAATATTGTCTAATTGTTTTATAATTCACAGAGATCGAATAACAGTGACTCCGTGAGGTTGTGAATGATCCAAACCAGGTTCTTGCTATATGTAGTGACAACCAAAGCTATATGGAGGAAATTTATTATATGTACAATATACCTATTGTTCCTCTACCAGCTCCTAGACGTAGAGGACCTGTTCGGGAAGAGGATGAGTTTGATGAGGTTGCACATAATGTGGAAGAGTTGTCCCCTATGATGCAGACGCAAAGTCAAACTAATTATGTTAGTTCGATGACGATAATGCCAGCATTTGGTTCAGGACATTATGACTCAGAGGCTGGTCCTTTGTCTTCATATGTGCATGGACATGGTCAGGATCGTGGAGAGCATAATGAATATTTATATTATGAAGCGCCTACAGAGGTACCATAGCAACATCAAGAAGAACCCGAGCAACCTCAAGGTTCGAAGTCGACAACGACAACAGCTCGAAATCGATGACATCCGCCTTGTGGGACCATTGATTTTGTAATTATTTTTATATAAATGAGATATTTAATTTACATTTTTTTTAATTTTTATGAGTTATTATTTTTTTTTAATTTATTCTTTTTAAGAGTTTAAATAAAATAATAAAATATTTTAGAAATTGTTTTTATAAAATGAAAAATTAAAAAAAAAAAAGAAAGAAGAAAATGTGGAATGTGTAATAATTAAAAAGGAAAAAGAAAAGGGAAATTTGTACGGTATTCTTGCTCTCTATCAAAATCTCGTTATTTGCTCTCGCACGTTCTCGCACTCGCTCATGCTCATGCTCACGCTCTCGCTCTCGCTCAAAATCTACTCTCTCAAACTCTCGCCCTCTCAAAATGTCACTCTCTCAAAATCTCGCTCTCATAATCTCGCTCACTCTCATAATCTCACTCTCGAATTTGATTGGGAAGTTCAGTGACAAAAAGAAGGAGATTCATTAGCTCGTTATTTAGTCAGACTTGCTGAGATGACAGAATCCGTAAAAATTATTCAAACAAGCTTTGGAAGGAATTCCAGGGGGACCTTATGAAAATTTAGAAATACTATCTTTTGATAGAGGAAGGTGTCCGGAATGATAATTAAACAGACTCAATAATAATATTAGGAAGGACAAGGTCGAGGGTTCAAAGTTCGACGTACAAGTGAAAGGAAGGTCGAGGGTTCAAAATTCGACCTACCTAGGTCGAATTTTCCCCTCGACTTATTAAAAACAAACATATTTTTACAAATAGTTTGCAAACAACAATATTTTCCTAAATAGTTTCTAAAAAGACAATATCCTTTTAATTTTCCCGACAGAGAAGTATACAAGTAATATCACATATCAATTTTTACTTGCTTACATCATAAACAAGATCATAGTCCCAAAATACATTGTTTTTGAAAAGAAATATTATCTTGTACCTAAATTTTTGGACGCCATTTTCTGGAATTACCAGAAGTTTAAAAGACGCTGTTTCAAGAAATTTTGACATTTAAAAAAAAAAAAAAAAATTGATTTTTTCAAATTCGATTCAAAATTTTCAATTTTATACTTTTGATTACACACAATTTTATAATTTTACACATAAATCTCATTTTCGACAAAAGAGAGGATTTTTTGTGTTATTTTTTCTTTTTCAAATTTTCTCGATTTTTAATTTTATTTTCGATCTAAAACTTTCATTTTTAAAGAACTTTTTAATGCCATTTAAATTGTTTTCATAGAATTCTCACGTTATTTCACCTCAAAGTTGAAATGATGTGAGTTCTTTCTTCAAATTTCTACGCATCACCATTATAAAAATTGTGATTAAAAATTATCAATTATAATCTAATTAAATCACAATCAAAATTTTATTAACTAATTATAACAATTTCCATTTTCTCCACTTCATTTAATGGACCAGTAAATTTAATTGATTAACCACTTCAAGAATGAGAGCATCTAAAAGATGAACAAACTCTATAGAATTGTGAAGGAAAATTATTTCAAATGGTAAAACTGTTGAAAATATTTACAAAATATAGCAAAATTTTAGAACTATCAATGATAGACACTGATAGACTTCTATCAGTGGTGTAATAGACTTCTATCAGTGACACCATTGATAAAAGTCTATCAGTGTCTATCATTGATAGTTTTAACTAATAGAAGTCTATCAGTGTCTATCAGCATCTATCATTGATAGTTCTAACTGATAGAAGTCTATCAGTGTCTATCAGCATCTATCATCGATAGTTTTAAAATTTTGCTATATCTTGTAAATATTTTTGTTTATTTTTCTATATTTAAAAACAGTCCAATTGTGAATATGTTATTACTTTCTTTGTTAATTTTATAATTTATCTTGTTAATTTAAATTGACCATTGAGTTAACGTGCAAGTAGAGTTTTAGTATTGAGAAGGTTAAAACAATATCTAAGAAATATGGGACTAGGGTCCTAGACCTAAGATGCAATATGACTTTAGACATAAGGCATACCATGTAGAACTAAACTCCTACATATTAATCCAAGTTTTAGTTAGTCATAGACATACAAAACTAATTTCTTATGCATATAAGGGATCTTGAAACCAAGACTAAATAGAAATTGAATCTAGTTCATAATAGAAAGTGTAGTGTGGTTACAATGCGATCACATTCATTGATTAATTAATCTTTAGGGTTGAAACTTGACTGAATCTTCTGTTTTATCATTATTTTTTACATTCTAATTATTTATACCAACATCCAATTATTTTTATGGGTTATCTTCACTCTCAACTCAAATCATATTTCTTTTAAAAATTTGGATTTCACAAAATCTATTGTGAAATGATATTTGGAGTACTCCCTACTTTATTACTTGATTTTTTTTTTATAATACTCTATTACTTGTTGACAGTGTGCAGTTACATCTGACCATGATTTTCTTAACAATTTTTTGAATCAAATAAATTAACTCATATGTATTTTTAGTCACCAGCCACCTCTTTGTCATGTCAGCTACTATGGTAGTAAAATGTCGACCATTGGGTGTGATGTCAACAAATGTTATTATTGAGTACCACATTAGCATGGTGTCACGTGTTAATGTCACATTTGATATTATTTTCAATCTTTCATTATTCATATCTCTCTCATATTGAAATGATTCAAGATGCATTAGAATCTTCATTCCGAACTTTACAAGATAGACACTTATTTAAAATTGTTATCTATAAATCAAATAATTGGACATAAAATAATGTCAATGAAAAAACATATTACAAACTTTGGAGGAAGGCATCACATATTTTTAAAATTCTCTCTTTTATTTTATGGATGAAGTTTTGAAAATTGAAACTACTAATATGAAGGGAATGGAACAAAAATTAAAAGAAAAAATGTTGAGAGTGGGATTTGAACCCACGCCCTTTCGGACCAGAACCTTAATCTGGCGCCTTAGACCAACTCGGCCATCTCAACTTTGTTGTTCCCTCAAAACAGTAACCTATATATGTTTACTGCAATATAAAAATAAAAAAATTATTTAAATTTTTTTTAATACAACAACTGCGGGGTAGGGGAATTGAACCTCCGTCCTCTAGAAACGAAGCACATACTAATCTCACCAAGCAAGCTCACTTTGGCAGAAGTAAAAAGGTTATGAAGTTTGTTTCATGAACTTTCAATGTTGTGTACTAATGAGTTCTTAAATTATCTTTTTTTCCTAATAGACCTTCAAACTTTAAAAGCATCGAGTGGTTCTTTGAACATTTGAATTTTGTATAATAGGTTTTGATTTATTTAATGATTCTTTTCTAGAAAAATAAAAGTTTACACAATTAAAACTTAAGATCTTATTAATAAAAACATTAAATTAAACAATTTATATGGATAGATTTTGATTGCTTTTTATTAAGGTTATATTATAGATTTGGTTGGTGAACTTTTAGATTTTTATCTAATTAGTCTTTGAACTTTAAAAAGATTGTAATAGGTCTTTGAACTTTCAATTTTGTATCAAATAGGCTATTAATGTCTTAAAAATTTTTAACTTGACAATGAAAAAACATCAAGATATATCTTACTTAATATCCTACTTAATATGTTAGAAATGTCAAGAATATGAGAGTTCTTGACCTGTTAAAAATGTCAAGAATTGAAGGACATCGGACATGAGGATTTCCATGAGCAGTGGAATGATTGTTCTAAATTTTATTTGTATTTGAACATACACAATTACAATCAAGAAATGGAAACATACAGGTTATGCACAAAACGAAATTACAACATGCTTTACATAAGATCAAGGGGTAGAATTATACATACCTTTGAAGACTCATCTTCAAACACCCTCAATCACGAACGCTCGAACAATCTCCAAGACTACAACACATGAACGCTTGTACACAGCCACCGCAACACAGCACGATCAATCAGCAACCACCACACAAACACCGCGAACACAACGAACAACCTCCAACACCTCGACTATGTTAAGTTGAGTACGACACCACCACAATGGCTACCTTGGTATTCTCGGTGTGAGAATCCAGAAGTGTGAGCTCTGTGTGAACTTAATTAGAGGACGAAACCGGAGGAAGAATAATCGTGTAAATGATTGAACAAGTGGGAGATGACAAAGGTCTATCATATAGGCGATGCCCAATCGTTTAACAAATGTTATGCGATTGTTTAGCAAAAACTCTGCGAGCGTTTCGCTAATGGCCAGCTAAGTGAACTATCGTGTAGTGTCACTCCACGATCGTTTAGTCTCTCTTCAGCTATCGTTTAGTGAATCCTATTCACTTGACAGCATTTTCCGTGAGATCTTTCCAAGAATGGAAACTCTTTCTCAACAACTACTAAATTTAGGAAAACATTTTTTCTGTTATCTCACAGTTACCATGAAACCACCAATAACCTCCCACTCATTTGATTATTAGAGAAAAAGATATAATTATACAATTATTATTATTATTATAAATATATATGATAACCAACTTACCATATTATATTTATAACCTATAGTTTTAATATTTCATCTCATGAAACATATAAACCATAGTTCTTTTTCTATTTCATGGTCCTTAATGTAAATCTCATTTACATTAATCCTCTACTTGATGTATCTCATACATCACATCGATCATATCATATATAATCGAATTACCTCTTGTCAATTTGAACATTTCAAATCAACACCAAGAACTGATTCTCAACTTGAATCCATTGAGCTACCAAGGAGACCTTTTGGACCTGTAGCTCAAAGCTCCAACGGTACATGAATAACTGACTAAACTCTTTAATTATGGGATCCACCATCCGTTAACTGCCAGGGACTTCACTAAAGACCGACAGCTGAACTCTCCTTACTGCAGATATATTATATGTCCATATCAACAAATCAATAATGCGATAACCCTTCATAGATCGCTCGTAACTACAGCTGGGCCAATAATCATTATGCCCAGTTACATCTAACTTCTTAAGTACCACTGATCTCTTTAATGAACATAAGTCATAGTCCTACTATGACTGAGTCCTCTCTTTCAGAAAGAAGCTGTGGCCACTATGTTCAAGACTCAGAATCAGTCCTTAAGGGAGCAATCTATCTACTTACCACTACTTCGGCGAAGGAGTGAATTTCATCTTGTGTAACTGAGATCCCAGCTCCCACAAGTCCCCAAAAAGGTAAGCATGTTGAATTGGTAATCTAGTCACTCTCACCCATACTAATCAAAGGATCACCCTCAAAGTCGGAGTTCCCAAAACACTCAGGATTGAGGTTATGTCACCTATGGTCGTTTAGGTGAGATGTAATTCTCAAATATTAACGACGTTATATACAGAAACTAGTCATCTTGTGGTCTGATCTTATACAAACTCTTTGTATAGGACACCCCCGCTCGCTTGTCTCCACATGAATGGTCAGGATCTACCATCCGTAGTAGCAGGCCGTCTCGGTAGTGTCACCAGGATCAGGTATTCCTCCTTAATTCTTATACTAGAGACCTATTTAGGTTATCACTTAAGGCATGATCTACTTGTATATCTCATATACATGCTTAAGTTTACATACAATAACCATAGAGTTTTGTTTATTGAATATGAGTAAATGTCAAATAAAATAACTGTTATTTTATTCATAACAATGTGTAAGACTTTCGAAGAATTAGGACACCAATCCCAACAAAGAATATCTATAATCTTGACAAGGAAAAAATGTCAAGAAATTTGCTTGTGATTTTTTTTAGAATTCACACATTTGGTATATATATGACGTACATTCATCCAATATCTCTTTAGAATAGATTTGGTATATATATGGCATACATTCATGAATCAAATAAACAATAAACACATTTTCAATCTTATATATCTACCAAATTTCCACCAATATTTCTTTAAAAAAATTTCACTTCTTTAACATTGTCAATATTACAACCTCATAAAGTATTGTACAATCAACAACCCCTATCTCCTCTAAGAACAATTAAAAAGATTATACATATATCAATCCTGTATAAAGTAATCCTAGCCAAATCTCACTCACTATGCCCCTTCCTCCACAAGAATAACGTGGGCCACCTTGAACTCATCGCTTTAAGCACCTACATCAATGAAATAATATACCATTGCAAGTACATTAAAATTTTGGAAGAAACTAATGCTCCTATATAAAAGCAGGTGTTTACTTTATATATAAACTTGAAAAAAAAAAGATAATAAAATTGAATAACAAAAACGATAGATACATATACTTGAATAGCAGTCGTTTGGAAAAGCCAGTAGCTTGAACAGCCCTTCCTAAATCACTTCCATGCCCCAAATTTTTATATATTCAACAACATAAAATATCAAAATATTTAGAGATTTAGCTTCACACATAAAGTTTTCATATGCTTAGTAGGGTAAATCAAAGGACAAAGATCATACCCATATTTATCAAAATATCCACCATGCCCCGCAGTACCAAAATCCTCCTTGAACACGATCTACAAGGAAAAAAATGCAGGGGCAAAAGAAAAAACAAGCATTAGTACACAACTTTAAAAAATTCTCCAATTTGGGAACTTAACTTCTCCGCAGATGCCAAGTCCTTGTGAAAAGGTTTCTCCACAACAATCCGGGTCCATCCACCAAGATCAGCTAAAAACAGATTAAACATTCTATACTAATCAGAAACAATTAAGAACTTTGAGATTGAAATTCTATCAGAATAAGCATATCAGAAACAAAGTTATGACATTCTACAAGTGCAAATCCCTGTGCTTGTAAGTTACAGGAAGTTTTGGCACCAGCATTGACACCTCTGTAAATCCATTAAAAAGGATGATAGCAGTGGAAAAGTAGAGTGCCCCAAGATAAAGTCCTCTGTCATCAATTGTGTCATGATTCATTGTTGTCCGAAAAAAGACACTCATTGTAATCATCGTAACCAATAGTAACTACATATTAGAAACGATGAGGACAACATTACAGAAAAATATGGCATCCTTCAATTGCTGGTTTGATAATGGTCGCATAAGTTATATCTATCACAGACACAACATTAACAAGTGGATTTATTTCAATCTCCAAATAAGGCGTAAAATATATAAAGGTAAAACAAAAAATGATAGAGAACTGCTTTACTACCTGAACAAATTTTAAAATGTAGATAAATCAGTTTCGTTTCATCAACAACTTTAGCAATGAAAAGCTGGTCTTAAGAAGCCCACGCCTCTTTACGCCTCTTTTCTGTTCAAACTCTACATTGCTTGCTTACTTCTTGCAAGAAGTCTGCAACATTCTTTCTCTTGGGACAGGTGAATCCCATAGATGCAAAGAAATTAAGAACAGATTCTCTCGGTCCCTGTTCAATATCTACACTAGCTTGTTATTCAGACAGGTCTTCTTTTTTTTTTCTTAGCAGCATAAATGCAACCTGGAAAAGTTCTCTTTGCTATTTTTGTTGCATTCTTTAGGAAGTGATAGCTTATAAGTTCTCTAATATCAATGGAAAGTTAATATTTCTAAAGGTTGAAAGGCATATTCTCTGATAATCTTCATGTACATATAAAACCCACCTAACATGAAGAAGATAAGTCATAATCTAAGCAGGGATGGGAGGGGGCGATCACTAATGAGAAACAAAATATTTTATAATTTGGATAAATTTGCTTCGATGAAAGACAAGCATCAAAAGATTTAGCTTCCATCAATGCCGCTCGAAAACAAGCTTATTTCACTTCTCTTCCCTTCCCTTCTCTTCAAATAACACGAATTATTTCCACGTAAAAACAATCGATTTAAGAAAACAACAACAATAATAACATTAACTGGGAGCCTCCAGACCCAAGCTTTAAATCATAATCAGGTAAAGTTAGAAAGAATAAGGACATTCAACGACCTGAAGAGTTATCAGTAATCCGTTATCTTGTTTCAAAACACTCGATACATTTTATTATGAACAAACAGACTAAAATGAAATAATCTATAAGAGTCAAGTATACCGAGCAATGCTGTCGGTCCGAACGATACCGACTGTATAGAAGAATCACAATCGAACATTCAACGACCTGAATAGGGAGAAAGAGGAAAGATGATTCAAAATGCAAGGAGTATATTTAAAAAAGAGAAAGGAGAGGGGAATTGAGAGAAGAAGTACCAAAATCAAGAAGGGAGTGCGAGAAGGATTAGAGATGAGATCGGTGGAGTAGATATAACGAGCAATACAGAAAGCTAGGACTAGCCCTAGGGCGAAGATCAGGTGGAGGAAGAAGGCCTCTAAATTGATATGGGAGTTGAAGCTTTACAAGCCATCTCTTTCTTCTCCATCTCTATCTCCATTGGTGTAGTTTCTCGTGGCACCATCATTGGTTATGGTCAGAGCCATTTGAGTGGTGGACAGTGAGCTCTGAACACTCAGAAAATGAAGATAAGGAGAGATACCTGCAGAGTTGCAACAATCTCAGTAGCTATTTGCGTGAGATGTGCACATTTTTCATTTTTCCGTCAAAATTCGTATCGTTGTAATATTACATTTCAGCGTTGCAACGCTGCCCTGTATATTCTAGTATTCTTGACATTTTTAGAACCTCAAGTAACCATTAATTAAACTTGACATTTTTAAAACGTCAAGTATTATATTTGCCAGAAAAAATGCACAACCTCCGCTTTTTTAAAACAATTCTTGATGTTGTTTTCTTTAAAATCACCTATTTCTTGACATTTTTTCATAAAAACGTCAAGTATTTAAAATTGCAAACGTCAAGAAATGTGGTTTTTCTTGTAGTGCAACTCTTTGTTACGCCAGCTACTATGGTAGTAAAACGTTGACCATTGGGTGCGATGTCAACAAAAGTTATCATTGAGCACCACATTAGCATGGTATCACGTGTTAATGTCACGTTTGATTTTATTTTCAATCTTTCGTTATCCATATCTCTCTCATTTGAACTCCAATTGAAACGATTCAAGATGCATTAGAATCTTCATTCCGAGCTTTACAAGATAGACGCTTATTTAAAATGGTTATCTATAAATCAAACAATTGGACATAGAATATTGTCAATGAAAAAAGACATTACAAACTTTGGAGGCACGCATCACCTAATTTTAAAATTCTTCTCTTTTATTTTATGGATGAAGTTTTGAAAATTGAAACTACTACTAAATGAAGGGACTCAGATCCCTAACCTCATATTTCAATTACAATACTAAAAAAAGGGAAAAAAGAAGTCACAAAAATTATTAAATGGAAAAATATTAAAAAAATGTTGAGAGTGGGATTTGAACCCACGCCCTTTCGGACCAGAACCTTAATCTGGCGCCTTAGACCAACTCGGCCATCTCAACTTTGTTGTCCCCAAAATAACTAAAACCTATACAACTTTACTGCATTATAGAAGTTAAAAAAAAAAATTTTTTTTTAATACAACAACTGGGGAGAAGGGGGATTGAACCTCCATCCTCTAGAAATGAAGCACATGTCAATATCACCGAGCCAAACTCACTTTGGTAGAAGTAAAAAGGTTATTAAGTTTGTTTCATGAACTTTCAAAGTTGTGTACTAATGAGTTCTTAAATTCTTATCTTGTTCTCCTAATAGATCTTCAAACTTTAAAAGCATTGAGTGGATCTTTGAACTTTTGAATTTTGTATAAGAGGTTTTGATTTATTTAATGGTTTTTTTTTTTAGAAAAATAAAAGTTTACAGATCTATTAGACACAAAATTAAAACTTAAGATCTTATTAATCAAAACATTCCATTAAACAATTTATGTGAATAGATTGTGATTGCTTTTTCTTCCGGTTATATTATAGGTTTGGTTTGCGAACTTTTAGATTTGTTTCTAATTTGTCTTTGAACTTTAAAAAAATTGTAATAGGTTATTTGAACTTTCAATTTTATATCAAATAAGTTATTAATGTCTAAAAGATCCTTAAAGTTTTACCTATTTGACACTTTTTAAATTTTTCAAATCTTTTATACAAAATTAAAAGTTCAAGGTCTTATTAGACACAAACTTAATTTTATGTCTAATAAATTCATTAGTTAGTAGATGTTTCAAATATGTCAGCGACCTATTAGGCACAAAATTAAATGTTCAAGAATCTTTTAGATACTAAGTTGAATGTTTATATACTTATAAGATACAAATCTAAAAGTTTGAAGGATTAAGATTATAAGCTTTATTGTTTATCTTTTAAATAATCAATATGTTTACTTAGTGAAACAATCTAAGTTTTAAATTTCATCGATGGAACTATACTTAAGTAGGCTTCATCAATTTAAATGGTAAACTTAATAAGTGTTACATTTTAAACCTTACACGCTAATAAGATGGTGCAATGAACAACGTAATTTAATGTATTTTTTCCTTTTTTTCTGCTAAGATATTGAAATATTGCAAGAAGAAGAAAGAAACTTCATAACCTGAGGTCAAGACACAAAAAAATATTAACCACAAAAGTACAAGAAAATGACAAAGGAAAACAACTGGAGTCACCTAAAGACCTCAAGACATACAACACAAGGAAAAATATTCCAAGGAGAAGAACTTACATATCAAGCTTAATTTTCAAAGGTGATTAGATAACATCACACTATGCCACTCTCCATACCCTGCACTATAAGTGAAAGGATCAAATTCTCACTGGAAGCGATTGAACACCTATTAATTTAATTTTGTCCATAACTCACAGCATAGAAAAGTATATAAAACATTCATAGTGTTGTAACTTCACATGTTAAGCGTGGAAATTCAAGGGATGAAGAAACATACCTTTGAAGAACACTTCATCAAATCTTCTCCAGGTCTTCACAATTTCACATTACAACAACTTCTTTGTAACTGATCTCCAACGTATAATATTGTGACGCTTCCATGGAGTGTTTCATGCTATTCTAAAAGGAACTGGTTTGTGAAACATCCTTTTGAAAGAGACAATGAATTGTTGTTATGGAGGAGAGTTTTTACAAAAAAACCAATTTCTTTGTAAAAAACTTGAGAGAGAGATAAAATCCAGGAAGAATGAGTTTTTCTCTGTAAAAACTGACTATACAAAGAAAACTTCCCATCTTCTTTCAACGTGAAGTGGGATTGACTTTTCAAAACAAAACCACCTAGTTCACCAATTTATTAAATTAAACTAATTTAATTTAATTGACTTAATTATTAATTACAATAATTAATAACTAACTTTAATTAATTTATTTATTTATAAAATTAAATATATAATATTTAATTAAATAGTTGAATAATCTTATTCAAATATATATCTCTCTCTAGTCAATAGTTTTAAATATGAATCTAATTCATATTAATTATTATTTGAATCTTATTCAAATACAACAAATCTCCTTTTATTATATAATTTAATTTGAATCGTATTAAAAAATAACTTTATATTATAATGTATCTATATACATTCTATTACTTGTATCGTATACAATTAATAACAGTCCCTTAATTAATTTGAACAATTCAAATTCTTTCAAAATTATCGATCCTTGTTCACCCCTTGTGAGATAAAGCTCAATGATCTGAGGTTAATTAATTAAACTCTTTGATTAAATTAACCAGCATTCATTAACTATGAGTCACTTTACTAAAGACTCATATCTGCACTTTAACACTGTAAAACATGTTCCACCATGGTTAACGATTACAAGTAAGTCGATCCTTTACGAGTTGTTCGTAATTATATCTGGGTCAAATTACTGTTTTACCCCTATAATTAAGTATCATTGATCATTCTAATGAATAATTTGTTTATGGTTCTACGATAACCAAATCCCTCTCGGGCCAATGAGAGGATGAGTATTCTTTGTTCAAGACCTAGAATTAGCACTTGAGGAAACTACTCATCTACTTACCCTAAAGGTGGGAATGAGTTAATTCCATCTTATATAGTTATGTTTCCAGCTTCTCACTCGGTCTCGTCCCCAAAATGGAAGACTTATTGAGTCAGCTACTCGAGCACTTGTACCCATACAAATCAAAGGACAAGCCCTCATAGGTAGGAGTTTATAATACACTTAGGATTAAGTCTATGCCTTAAAGAACAGTGTCCTAAGAAACCTCAAGAACTATGCCTCAGTTGTGGGTAGCTTAATATATGCTATGCTCTACACTAGGCCAGACGTTTGTTATGCAATGGGAATAGTCAGTAGATACCAGTCCAATCTAGGGTCAGATCACTGGACTGCAGTTAAGAACATCCTTAAGTATCTTAGGAGAATGAAGAACTACAAGTTGGTGTAGTGGAGCTAAGGATTTGGTCTTTATGGGATACACCGACTCTGATTTCCAAATTGATAAGGATTCTAGGAAATCCATGTCAGGATCAATGTTTACCCTGAATGGGGAAGTTGTAGTATGGAGGTGCATCAAGTAAGATGCATCGCAGATTCCACTATAGAGGCTGAATATGTAGTTTTTGTGAAGTAGCAAAGGTAGCAGTTTGGCTTAGGAAGTTCCTAAACGATTTGGAAGTGGTTCCAAATATGAACTTACCTATTACCTTATATTGTGACAATAGTAGGCAATGGCCAACTCTAAAGAACCTCGCAGTCACAAACGAGGAAAGCATATTGAGAGGAAGTATCACCTAATACGAGAGATTGTGCAACGAGGAGATGTGATCGTCACAAATATCGCCTCGGAGCACAACATTGTTGATCCATTTACGAAGGCTCTCTCAGCTAAAGTGTTTGTGGGTCATTTAGAGAGTCTAGGTCTACGAGACATATACATTGCATAATCTAGGGCAAGTGGGAGATGTGTAATGGATATATGGATGCCCTAGTTTATTGTATTTATTTTTACCATATTCTCACTGTTTTAGATTCTGATATTATGTACAACCCACTAACTAGAGTTTTAGTTCAAGTGTGATTTTGTTAGGTTTTGTGCCCTAAAACTCGTAGATAGTAAATGTAATCAATTGATCGTCATCAATAAAGAGTTATCGATGTAAATTCAATAAATGTTTTTTATTGTGTTGTATTCTATTTTGTCTTAATAACCCTAAATCCAATAAACTAACATCTAGGGCTGCCTTATGAGTCTTGAAATGTATGTGGAGACATATAGGGATCAATGTTGAAGAAACAGTCTAAAGGGTCTATAGTACAGGGATAAGGCTAGGTATCCTATCCTTGTGACACTATGGATATGACCCATTTTGTATTTGATACAAACGCAATGATCTAATATGTTCGTGTAGGTGACATGTGAGTGGGGGTATCCTATGCAATGAGTTTTCATAAGACTGGACCACGAAATAGTAACCACTAGATGTAACATTGTTGACTCGTTTGGTTCCTATATCAATTGGATGACCTAGGCAACATAGTCTTAATCCTAAGTGTACTATGAACTCCTATTCACGAGGGATTGCTCTTTGATTTGTATGGGTAAGAGTGGCCAGTTCGCCGACTCAATAAACCTACCATTTTGGGGACAACATCGAGTGAAGAGATAGGAATATAATAATACAAGACATAATTCACTCCTTCACGACTTTAAGGTAAGTAGATGAGTGTTCCCTTAAGTGGTGTATTTAATGTTGGGGATGATGCCCTAAACTCTCATTGGGTCCTATAGTTTGTAAATACTATATTGAACAAATGGTTGTGATGTAATATGATATTTTCTTCACTATTGTCCATGGAACATTAGATGTTTTAATTGCTTTACCATAAACCAATAAATTAAGATCCCTGGTTGTTGTTGTAACTTAAGCATGTATGTGGAGACATACAGGTGGATCATGTTTTAAGTGATAATCAAAATGGTCTGTAGTATATGGATATAGGGGAAAACCTTATCTTGGTAGCGCTACAGATGTGGTCTGCTTTGTAGAATAGTTACAAGTGTTGTGACTTGCTACAGATGGTCTGGTCCTGATCATTCATGTGGAGACATGCGAGTGGGGGCATCCTATACAAAGGAGTTTGTATAAGACCAGACCACGAAGTGTTATAGTCTCATTATATAATGTCATTTATGACAGAGACTTCATTTCACTAGGATGACCATAGATAATTGAAAGAAATCGAACTCGAGATTTCCATGAGCAGTGGAAATAAGAACATTCCAAATTATCATCATGAATGAACATCACATATTAGAGTCGTCTAGAAACAAGTAGTTATACAATTAATATAGAAATTACAGCATGAAAATTCAAATGAACAAAGAGAAAACTCTACGAACATTTGAAGATGCGTCTCCATGCTCCGTTGTGCACGATCGCTTGAAACAATAGAACCTCAAACACTCGATCTACACGACCGCAACACAGCTCGAACACTTCACGCTCGGCCTCAACGATCACCTCGGCCACGAACTCCTCAGCAATAGCACGAACGGCCTCCACAGCACCTCGACAGTGTCGAGTTGAGTCTGACACCACCAACAAGGCTACCTTTGTATTTTCGGTGTGAGAATCCAGAGGGTGGGCTCTATTCGAACTTGGTATGAGGCAGACGAAGGAGGAAACACCGATCGTGTACACAACTAAGCGATCGTTTAGCTCGGTCTGTCGGCTACAGACACTACACAATCGTTTACTTTGGGTAAGCGATCGTCTAGCAAAAGCTATGCGATCATTTGGTAAATGCTGTACGATCGTTTAGCTCACCATTGCACGATCGTTTATCAAGCCCAAGTTGTCGTTTAGTAAATCTGTATTTACTTGACAACTCCATGAGATCCTTTTTCGCGAGAGAGAAATCTCAAAAAAATAAAATATGAAAAACTTTTCAACAGTTACTAAAATTAAGAAAAACCATTTTCCTTTTATCTCACGGTTACCATGAAGATCCAATAACCACCCACTCAATTGGTTATTAAATAAAAATAAATAATTATCCAAAAATAATATTATTATAAATATAAATGATAACCAACTTATCATATTATATTTATAACTTATAGTTTTAATATATATTTCATCTCATGAAACATATAAACCATAGTTCTTTTTCTATTCCATGATACTTAGTAAATCTAATTTACATCAATCCTTCACTAGATGTATCTCAAACATCAAACCGATTATATCATATATAATCAAAATACCTCTTGTCAATTTGAACATTTCAAATCAACACCAAGAACTGATCCTCAATTGAATCCATTGAGCTACCAAAGGGACCTTATAGACCTATAGCTCGAAGCTCCAACGATACGTGAATAACTGACTAAACTCTTTAGTCATGGGATCCACCATCCGTTAACTGCCAGACACTTCATTAAAGACCGACAGTTGAACTCTTCTTACCACATATATATTATGTGTCCATTTTAACCAATCAGCAGTACGATAACCCTTCACAGATCGCTTGTAAGTACAGCTGGGCCAATAACCGTTATGCTCCTGAAGTTACATCTGTCTCCTTAAGTACCACTGATCCCTCTAATGAACATAAGTCATAGTCTTACTATGACCGAGTCTTCTCTTCCAAAGAGAAGTTGTGGCCACTATGTTCAAGCCCCAGAATCAGCCCTTAAGGGAGAAATCTCTCTACTTATCCCTACTTCGGGAAAGAAGTGAATTCCTTCTTGTGGATTGAGTTCCCAATTCCCAGATCAGACAAGTCCCCAAAAAGATAGGCATATTGAGTTAGCAATCTAGCCACTCTCACCCATACTAATCAAAGGACCGCCGTATGAGTTCCCAAAATACTCAGGATTGAGGTCATGTCACCTATAGTCGTTTAGGTGAGATGTAAGTCTCTAGTATCAACTGCATTATATACAGAGTCTAGTCATCTCGTGGTCCAGGTCTTCTACAAACTCTTTGTATAGGATACCTCTGCTCGCACGTCTTCATATGAATGGTCAGGATCTGCCATCTGTAGTAGTTTACAACACTTGCAAACCTCTACAAAGCGGGCCGTATCCGTAGTGTCACCCTGTCTCTTATACACATCTAGATGTGTATAAGAGACAGGTCCGTCTTATACAAACTCTTTGTATAGGATACCTCTGCTCGCACGTCTCCATATGAATGGTCAGGATCTGCCATCTGTAGTAGTTTACAACACTTGCAAACCTCTACAAAGCGGGTCATATCCTGTCTCTTATACACATCTAGATGTGTATAAGAGACAGATTTGTAATAGTTCACAATACTTGTAAACCTCTACAAAGCGGACCATATCGTAGTGTTACCAGGATCAGGTATCCCACCTTAATCTTTATACTACAGATCTATTTAGGTTATCACTTATGTCATGATCCACTTGTATATCACATATACATGTTTAAGTTCATATAAGATAACCAAGAAGCTTTGTTTATTGGATATGAGTAAATGTCAGAATTAAATAATACTTATTTTATTCATTAAATAATGTGTATCTTTACAAAACAATGAGACTCCGGGAGAATTAGGACACCAATCCCAACAGTAACATGACCTCAATCCTAAGTGAGTTGGGAACTCCTGCTTTTGAGGGCGGTTCTTTGATTTGCATGGGTGTGAGTGGCCAGATTGCCGACTCAAACCTACTACTTTGGGGATTCATTTAATTTGGGAGCTAAAAACTCAGTTACACAAGATGGAATTTAGTTATTCCCCGAAGTAGGGGTAAGTAGATAGATTGCTCCCTTAAGAACTGATTCCGGAGCTTGAACGATGTGGCGCCACACACCTTCTCATGATCCAAGAGGTGTCCACACATAGTAAGACTATATTGTATTGTTCATTAGAGGGATCAGTGGTACTTAAGGAGTTAGATGTAACTAGGGGTAAAACAGTAAATTGGTCCAACTGTACTTACGAGGATCTGTGAAGGGTTATCGTACTGTTGATTGGTTATATCCGATGGACACAGAAATATATCTGTGGTGAGAATGGTGCAGCTGTCGATCTTTAGTGGAATGCCTGGCAGTTAACGAATGGTAGATCTCGTGGCTAAAGAGTTTAGTCAACTATTCACGTACCGTTGGAGCTTTGAGCCATAGGTCCATAAGGTCCCCTTGGTAGCTCAATGGATTCAAGTTGAGAATCAGTTTTTGGGTCAGTTTAAAGTGTTCAAATTGACAAGAGGAAGTTCGATTATATATGATATGATTGAAGTGGTCAATTATATATGATATGGTTGACATGATGTATGAGATAAATTAATTGGAGGAAAAGGATATAAATATGATTTATATCTAGTAGAGGAGAAAAGGACTATGGTTTATATGTTGCATATGATGTGATATTAAACTATAGGTTATAAATATAATATAACTATATTTATTTCTAATTAAATAATTATAAGATAATTGTTGGCGGTTTTTCTTCATAACCGAATGAGATAGTGGGAGGTTGCATTCAGTTTTCGTAACTGAAGCATAAAATGAAAATGGTTTTCATTTTGCAAAGAGATCGGTTAATCGCTACACGTATTAGTACACTGCCCATCGCCTAGCAAATAAGAGCATACACGATAGCTCAAAGTTTACTAAACGATCATGTACACGCGTGCATTACTAAACAATTGCAGCATTTGCTAAATGATCGCACATCCAAGCAATTTTACTAAACGATCGTCTAAAAGATCAGACCCTTTTTACTACATGATCGTGTACCTTTATCTAAACGATCAAGCATCTGCATATGCAATAGACTTCAGATATCTCCCACTTGCTTGGTCGTGGTAAACGATCGTGCCTTCCTCCTTCCCTCTACCAAATCCAACAGAGCCCAAACCTCCTGGATTCTCACTCTGAGAATATCGAGGTTTTTTAGTGGTTGTGTCCTCCTTTGCTACTTGTTCATGTGAAGTCCGTTTGGTGGTAAACAACTACATGATTTAGTGGATGATAGACTTGGCGAGCATAGCGACTGCGTGAGTTTCCGATTCCTGACGAGAGCAAGATTTGAAGAAGAGTTCTTCAACTAGTACGTCTCTCGTTCCTTTGTTGTTTAAGTTTAGAAAAGCATGCTGTAATTTGTTGTTAAATGCATAACTAGTTTGTTTGATTGTAAATGCGGTATTTTTGTCACAATGAATTTGGAACGATCTTGCTTCCACTCATAGGTACTCTTGATAAGAGTTCCTTCATCCAAGATACCCTCTCATTGGCCTGAGAGAAGTTTATGTTTATTGGTTGGACCATAAACATGTGTTCATTAGAGGAGCACTAGTACTTAAGGATACAGAGGTAACCCAAGGGTAAAACGGTAATTTGACTCAGTTGGTGTTATGGACACTCGTGAAGGACTAACTTTTTGTTATTGGTTTATATCCATAGACACAGAAATATATCTATAGTGAGAAGAGTGTAGCTGTGGGTCTTTAGTAGAGTATACTCATAGTTAATGAATATTGGTTAATTTGTTTAATGAGTTTAGTCAATTAATCTCATATCGTTGGAGCTTCTAACCTGCAGGTCACCAAGTCCCCTTGTTAGCTCACTAAAGGATATTAAAGAGGAAAATTTGAATTGTTCAAATTAATTTGAGAAAATTGTACATTAATATGATTAATATGGTAATTAAATAGATACGCTAAATTAGATTTAATGTATAAAGAGTTATCTAATTAATGTACTAATTTATTAAATAACTATTATTTAATTAATTGTGCACAAGGGTAAATTGGGAAATACTATAAAGTCTTCCTTATGGCCCTTTTAAGGTAAGATTTCATTTTGTCATTTTTACCCTAGCCACCAAAGAAATCCTCTCTACTATCTCCAAAGAATTCTCTCTTCTTCACCCTCTTCCGATAGTTGGATACCACCTATCCTTCTATTGGAATCTTAGAGAATAATAGGTTATTCTCGTAGTCATGTTCAATATTATTCGAAGAGATGTTCATGTCCGAGGCCGTGTTTGTCGGAAAAGCGAGAGAATCGTTCTAAGAGCTCGGAAATCTTCAAAGGTAAGAATGGTTCTTCCTTTTTATTTCCCTTCTTCTCAAGCATGCTTTTAACATGTTTATCTTTTTTATATTCTATTAAGAACACTATTTTTGTTTCTTTAAATATAGAATATTGAGATGCAAGACGTTCGCATGCTTCCGCTTGGGATTCGATCCCAACATTTTCTTTCCTCGCACGACAGGGCACTCTTGTATAATGTTCATGTCCTTATACCTCTCAACAAAATGGTTGAGCTAAGCGAAAAAATCGTCTTATCCTTGATTCTGTTCGAGCTCAGCTTCTCTCTATGTCTTGCCCTGAAAAGTTTTGGGGTGAAGTTGCCCTTACGTCTATTTATGTCATCAATCGTTTTCCTTCCGCTGTTGCCCACAACTTATCTTCTTTTGAAGAGTTGTCTGGTACTTCTCCTTCTTAATCTCATTTTAAAGTCTTTAGATGTGCATGTTTGATTATGGAACTGAACATAAAGGGTTCCAATATTAGGATCCTATTTTTAAATGGTCATCTTCGGTCATGTCATATTTTGGGAATAACATATGTTTTTTTAGTTTTTCTTCATTTCATGCTTCTCTAATTAGCCCCCAACATAATTTTTCTAAAATAATTTTCTTACTTATTCCAATAACATATTGAAACTTTCAATTGACCTCAAAGCTTTATGACAATGCTAATACAAAAAAGAGATTGGAACCTTTAGTTTATAGGTATTAATCACAATATATTAGAGAATCTATTATTTTGTTAACATATTTATTCTGCATTATTTTACTATTTTGTTAATTTGAGATAGAAAGTTCTCCAATTTAGAAAAAAAAAATTAATCTTTTAGTTACAAATATGATTTAACTCAATATACTGAAAGAAGTCATTATAAGTGATTTAATTTATTTAGTTCAAAATATTGTTAAATTTAATAAATAAATATGTATTGAATTATTTTATTATTTAATTTCTTTAACTCCAAATATTGTTTAATTTAATAAATAAATATACATTTAAATGATTTTAATATTTTTAATCACAATTTAGTATATAAAAATCTTAAATCTAAAACCTAATTAAAAATGTTATTCCCACACAAATTAAAATACTGTAAAAATCTTAAAGAAACTCATTTATTTTAATTTTAATAAAATAATTTTTTTTTTTTACAAAATTCACAAATTTATCTATTCAATTTAGAGGCTTATTCGCACCTCCAAACTATAACTCATTAAAAACTTTTTAATAATTTGTTTTAAACAATTATTTTATTAACCGCAATCTATGTCTATCTTGGAGATGACGTCGGAGTGATTTTGAAACCTAAAATATCAAATCTCACACAATTTTTAGAATTCCATAATTAAAACACACCCACCAAAGTAAGAAAAAAATCATAAAAGGAAGAAGAACAACAAAAAGAAAATTGGAAATAATGGTGAACCAAATTAAAAATATATATATATATACAATGGTATAAAACAATCTAAAAGGATTAGGGAGAACAAGTTAACAAAACTAAAACCTAAACCAACACAACAACGCAAGGAAGAAGAAGAAAATAAAAAAAGATATCTGAGGCAAATTGGAGGTTTAATTTAGGTATTGTTAACATAATTTTAAAAAGTCATGACCTAAAAAGGTACATTATAAAAACATAGAGACCTGAACCTATTCTATAAAATTCGAGATTAAAAATATATTTTTTAAAAATTCATGGGCTAAACAAAGATTTCAAACTCAATGATTAAAAATGTAATTTTCCTAAAAACATATGGAAAAGTATCTTCAATGTTTTGTAAACCTAAAGTGAGAGAAAAAAAGGAATAAAATAATTTTACATATGATAAAATAGTATACAATTAAAAAAGAATTTTCACGTCACTTAAAATTGGACACCTCATGGACGCTACAATATTTTCAATTAATTGATTAGTGGGCAATTTTAACTCAAATACCTTTTAAACCACATTTGAACATTGAAAACTAAAGTGTCCATTTTGAAATTTCAAGAACCAAATAGACAGTATGTTCAAATTTGAAGGACCAAAAGTATGACTTACTCTATTTTTTATATTTGAGTACTTAATTAACATAAAATTCAAAGTTTAAGAGTTGATTATGTTCAAAAACTTATTAAATACAAAATTGATTGTCTAAGGATAGGTACTTTTGAAAGCTTAAATCAAATAGGCACAAACTTCAAAAATTTAAGAATTAAATAGATATAAAATCAAAGTTCAGGAACTAGATTTATAGTTTCACCTATTTTTTATATAAAAAAAAATGTTTAATTTGAGTGTTTATGCACCCTAATTTTAGTGTATGTGATCATGGAATAAATTGGAAATATCTTATCCATAACACGTGCTAATGATTAGTATGCACATAAATTTGATAAATTATATAATGAGCTAAAGACTCATCATATTAAAAATTAAAAGTTCAAAAGACATATTAAGTGGGAATGTTAGTAGTTTAAATTAATACCTTTTACTAATTAGAAGTTAAGAAAATGATTAGCATTTGTTAATATAACAAAGTTGAGATGGCCGAGTTGGTCTAAGGCGCCAGATTAAGGTTCTGGTCCGAAAGGGCGTGGGTTCAAATCCCACTCTCAACATTTTTTTTAATTCATTTCTTTTTTACTTGCTGAATCAGTTTCGAGCCTTTCATAAACTTCATGGGCTTTGAACGGCCCACTTTCTTTCATAAACTTCATGGGCTTCGAGCCTTTGTTTTATTTTAGTTCAGGATTTCTCATATATTTAATTTTAGGGCAAAAAATATATTTTTTGTTTGTTGGGTTTGTGGTCTAGTTTTCATTTGGTCTTTCAAAATTTTACTTATATAGTCTTCAAATTTTGAGTTTGATTTCTATTTATTACCTAAGTTTATAATGTTACAATTTTAGTCTTGAAAATTGAGTTTTGTTTCAATTTGGTCTCTTGATTTTTCAAGATCATATGTGCTTGTATTAAGCATGCCAACAAAATTTGACATCAATTCAAGTTCAACCTTTAAAGCCCTCAACTCTTTCTTCAGTTCAGAAATGATGCTTAACAGACGATGATTATCTTCAATTAATTTTTCTATATGTTCCGTCTACAACTCCAAGAGTTGTGAGTCTTCCTTCCACTTTTAATAGACTTCTAGTGATAAATTATCAATCTGAATTGAATCATGATCAAATACCTTTGAGTCTTTATTCAAAATTTTATTAGATATCTCAGACTCTTTAGTATTATTAAATGCAACACAAACAGTCAAGACACAAATTTACTCATCAGATTCATAACTTGAATTAAACTCATCATCTGACAAAGCCACTGGATATCTTTCATTTTATCTTCTCAGATAATTTGGGCATTCAACTTGGAAGTGACCAACCCTTCGCATTCTCTATACTTGAAGTTTCAATCTTTACTGCCCTGAGAATTACTTAAATCACATTCACTTTCTTTCTTTCTTTTTTTTTCTATATGGTTTAAATTTTTTGTGCATAATAGAGTTCTTGTTACTAATGTTGTCTTTGACATGTGAATTATGAAAGTTACCTGATCCCCTATCCAAGCATTTTATAACTTTGTTGAAATATTTAGTTAACAGGGATATAGTATTGGCAAGATTTTCTTCCGTATCCTTACCTTTATTTCGAGTTCGATCTTTATTAGAAATAGACTGTAAAGCTATATATTTACCTTTCTTATCACTTTTTTCTTTAATTAAAGGTCAACTCAAAGGTTCGCAAAGATCCAAACAACTCATCCACCTTCATGGTAGTAATATCATGGGCATCTTCGATAGTTGTAATTTCTTATATAAAATCTTTTTGGTAGTGAACGTAGAATCTTTCAAACAAGTTTTTCTTCAGACATTTTTTCATCAAGACCAAAAGATTCATTTGCAATATCCAAGATGCGAGCATTG
Organism: Benincasa hispida; assembly: GCF_009727055.1. Taxonomy (NCBI): domain Eukaryota; kingdom Viridiplantae; phylum Streptophyta; class Magnoliopsida; order Cucurbitales; family Cucurbitaceae; genus Benincasa; species Benincasa hispida. The sequence goes on along the minus strand of NC_052356.1, from coordinate 3,627,160 downwards.
GAATCGACAATACTTTCATCTTCCAACATCTTAAGAGATTCAAATTTTGAAGTTAAAATCGTAGACGAGACAACTTCACTTTAGAGGTGCTTTCATGCACCACGGTAAGGATCTTCCATGCCTCCTTAGCAGAAACACAAGTATTGATAAGTCGAAAAATCTTCTTGTCAATTCCGTTGAAAATAGCATTTAGAGCACGAGAATTTCCAAAGGAAACCTCATTCTCAACTTCAGTCTAGTCCTTCTCGGGCTTGAGAGAGACCTTGCCATCTTTGTCAATAACTTGGGGATTTGTCCATCCAGAGACAACTTCCTTATAAGTTTTACTATTAATGGGCTTGAGGAAAGCCGCCATTTTGACTTTCCAATAGGAGTAGTTAGTTCCATCAAGCATAGGGGGGCAAGAAGTTGATCAACCTTCCTAGATCAACTCCATTGAATACACAATGAACAACAATCAACCTACTCTGATATCAATTGAAAAAATAGGGTGGATCTAACACAGGATACAATGTCAAGCACGATATCACAGATAATATGTATGAAAAGTGGGCAACACAAAAGTAAACAAAAATATAAAGAAACGGAGATTGATAACCAAGTTCGGTGTAAACTCACCTATATCTAGTGGGTTGTGTGTCCAATTGGACGAAACTTCACTATATAAAGAGTTTAGTAATTACAACGAAAGTACTTATTAAAGAAACTCGTTTTTAAAGAGATCCATGAGCAGAAGCAGATCGTCCAAATTCCAATTTGATTGAAAAACACAAATTTACAGTAAACATACAGTTTATGCATTCTAATTAAAATTATAACATGCTTTTTAAACAAGAAATAGAATTCAAAAGATTATACCCTTAAAGAACGTTTCTTCGCATAAACCCCTCTCAAACTATCACAAACTCGAAATTAGCAGCAAACTTGAAGACTTTCTTCAAGAACTTCATGAACCAAAATGAGACACAACCACCAGGAACCTTCGGTATGCTCGAGGTGAGAACCCAATAGTTGTGGGCTCTAACTATTTTGGTAAGGAGGGAGTTTGAGTTTTTAAGGAGGAAGAAGAATGAAGAAGAACACTATTATATAGCAAAAAAACTTCGATCGTGTAGTGTATAAGCCTATCGTATAAAATCTCTCTTTTTTCGTGTAGACTTGTTATGGAAAAAATAAAATCTTATTTTATTTATCCCATTTTCCATAAAAACTACTCAACCACTTTAGAAAAAATGGATTATTATTCAAAATAATAAATAATATAAATAAATATGATAACCAACTTATCATATTATATTTATAATCTATAATTTTAATATTGCATGATATATAATATAAACTATAGTTCTTTTTCTCTATTTTATGGCATTTAATACAAATCATATTTATATTAAATTTAATAACTATGAATGTCATTCATAGAAAATATATTTGAATCACGTTCAAATATTTATTCTTCCAATTAAACTATAATGTATCAAATACATTATGTCAATTATATCATATATAATTAAATTGATATAATTAAATTCTCTCATATTAATTTCAACAATTCAAATTAACCCAAAACTAATTCTCAACTAAATCCTTTTGAGTTGGACTTGTAGTTTGAAGCTCCAACGGTACATGAATAATTAATTAAACTCTTTAATTACATTATCCACCATCTGTTAACTGTCTGGCACTCCACTAAAGACCGACAACTGCAGTCTTTGCATTATAGATATATTTCTGTGTCCATTGGATATAACCAATCAACAGTACGATGACTCTTCATAAATTGCTCGTAAGTGCAACTAGGTCAAATTACCGTTTTGCCCCTATAGTTATATATGACTCCTTAAGTACTACTGATTCCTCTAATGAACAATAAATCATAGTCCTACTATGAAAACCCCTCTCGAGCCAAGAGAGGGTGTGGCGCCACATTGTTCAAGACTCAGAATCAGTTCTTAAGGGAGCAATTTATCTACTTACCTCTGCTTCGGGGAATGAGTGAATTCTATCTTGTGTAGCTGAGTTTTCAGCTCCCCAATCAGATGAATCTCCAAAATGGTAGGCTTGTTGAGTCGGCGATCTGGCCACTCTCACCCATACAAATCAAAGGAGTTCACAACTCACTCAAGATTAAGGTCATGTTACCTATGGTCTGTTGGGATTGGTGTACTAATTCTTCCGAAGTGTCGTAGTTTGTAAACTGTACACACTGTTATGAATAAAATAAGGGTTATTTCATTTGGCATTTACTCCTATCCAATAAATTGAAGGAAATCAGACATGAGGATTTCCAAGAACAACAAAAGGATCATTCCAAATTTCAATCGTATACGAACATACACAATTACATTCATAAACGAAAATAATAGGCTATGTGCAAAATAGAAATTACAACATGCTTTACTACATGATCAAGAAAAGAATTCTCATACCTTTGAAGACACATTTTCAAGATCCCTCAATTACGAATGCTTGTTCACAATAAGACGACAACCATGAATGCTCGAACACTACGAACTCTACACTGCACGATCACAGCGAACTTGCACCACGAACGACCTCCACATAACCTCGACTGTGTCAAGTTGAGTATGACACCACCGAAAAGGTTACCTTGGTATTCTCGGTGTGAGAATCCAGAGTGTGGGCTCTGTGTGGACTTGGTTAGAGGTAGAGACCGGAGGAGAAAAATCGTGTAAACGATTAAGCAAGTGGGAGATGTCAAAGCCTATCATATAGGACGATGCCCAATCGTTTAACAAAAGCTATGTGATTGTCTAGCTAAAGCTATGCGATCGTTTAGCTCATTGACCAACTGAGTGTCTATCGAGTAGAAACACTCCACGAGCGTCTAGTCTTTCCAAGTTGTCGTTTAGTAAATCTTATTTACTTGACAACCTTTTTCGTGAGTAATTTCCAAGAATGGAAATCTCAAAATCAACATTACTAAAATTAGGAAAACATTTTTTCTTTTATCTCACGATTACCATGAAACTACCAATAACCTCCCACTCAAATGGTTATTAGAGAAAAAGAGATAATTATTCAATAATTAATATTATTATAAATATAAATGATAACCAACTTATCATACTATATTTATAACCTATAGTTTTAATATTTCATCTCATGAAACATATAAACCATAGCTCTTTTTCTATTTCATGGTCCTTAATGTCTGTCTCTTATACACATCTAGATGTGTATAAGAGACAGACCGATAGCTGAACTCTTCTTACTACAAATATATTATGTGTCCATCTTAACCAATCAACAGTGCAACAACCCTTCACAGATCGCTCGTAAGTCTGTCTCTTATACACATCTAGATGTGTATAAGAGACAGGTATTGTGGTGTGTTAAGTAAGCGATCGTCTAGTGTTACTCAGCGATCGTGTAGAGACTGTAAGTGATCGTATAGAGTTTTGTAAACGATCGTTGTGATTTTGATAAGCAATCGTCTAGTTTCTATTTGACTCATATCGTTTAATAAAGAATTCATTCAACGTTTAGTTACTATTTCGAAAGATTGTACCAACACGTTACAATAATAAAATCCTACAAGAATCAGTTTCCTAACAGATTCACCATCCGTTAATTGTCAGACACTCCACTAAAGACCGATAGCTGAACTCTTCTTACTACAAATATATTATGTGTCCATCTTAACCAATCAACAGTGCAACAACCCTTCACAGATCGCTCGTAAGTACAGCTCAGCCAATAATAGTTATGCCCCTGTAGTTACATCTAACTTCTTAAGGAACATTTAATCCCTCTAATGAACATAAGTCATAGTTCTACTATGACTAAGTCCTCTCTTCCAAAGAGAAGCTGTGGCCACTATGTTCAAGCCCCAGAATCAGCCCTTAAAAGAGCAATCTATCTACTTACAAGACAAACAAGGGAAGGAGTGAATTCCATCTTGTGTAACTGAGTTCCAAGCTCCCAAATCAGACAAGTCTCCAAAAGGGTAGGCATGTTGAGTTGGCAATCAGGCCACTCTCACCCATACTAATTAAAGGACCGCCCTCAAAGGCATGAGTTCATAAAACACTCAGGATTGAAGTCATGTCACCTATGGTCGTTTAGGTGAGATATAAGTCTCCAGTATTAATGATGTTATATACAGAGATGAATCATCTCGTGGTCCGGTCTTATACAAACTCTTTGTATAGGACATCCTCGCTTGTATGTTTCCAAATGAATGGTCAAGATCTACCATCTGTAGTGGTTTACAACACTTGCAAACCTTTACAAAGCAGGCTGTATCCGTAGTGTCACCAGGATTAGGTATCCCACCTTAATCCTTATACTACAGACTGTAACGCAAATTTTAGTTATATAACAATGCACTGATACAAATATGGAGATGAATGAATGAACAAGTCCATGTCCCCGTTACCAGTTCCCCGACAACGACGCCATAAACTTCTAACGCAAATTTTATATATAAAGTACAAGCAAGGTTCAAGTCCATGCGATACTACTTCTAGATATGCGTTAATAATGAATGTTCTTGTAGTATGTTATGCATTGTCACAAGTTTCCTTGCATTAGAACCAAGTATAATTCCATCGCAAGTTTCTCGGTGTGATTCGAGGTCGAACACAGGGACTGTTTGAGGTTATTGCATTATGTTTGTGATACATACGACCAAGGGTTTTTCAATTTATAAAAGAGTTGTGTACAAGTATTTAAACATGCGATAAAATAAGTAAAGCGGTAAAAATGCGATAATAAAATAAATTACGATAAAGTAAACCTAAGCTAAGATGATACAAGATACCGAGGTTGAGGCTGACTGTGAAGAATCTACAAAGATCGTATTATGCAGTGGCAAGTCTTATGTGCGAGCAGAAACAGAAAGATAATTAATACAAACAGTGCAAGTTCCTTAATTGCGTTAAAGATACAAGTACAGTTCCACTTTTTCCTTGGCGTACACCTCTCAGTGATCGGTCGCGCTCCCACATCTCTGTGGTGAAACATGGACGAATGTAATGAACACAAGGTTGCTTCCATCTCTGGAAGTACTACTCGCTTTAGTTAACGCATTCTTCTAACCTTCTCTCGATAGATCAGAATGACATTTTCACTTTTGCTCTCACAGGTGAAGATGCCGTCTAGCATGCCTTAGCTAAACGCATTTATCTCTTTATCACAGATTAAGTTACTCGTTTAATTCATATTAATTACCAAGGGATTAAGAAAACTTCATGGAGAAAACGATTAATGGAGGAACGAAAATAGACAGAGAAGTGGAAATGAAAACGATCGAGACATTCAATAAAACTATTTAGCGTCTGATACATGATTTGTGAATGAAGAGATTAAGAGAATGAAATACAATTGATGAAATAGAGTTAGAAACAAATACAGATAAGTGCCAACGTCTTGGCGCCGATCTAGATGGAGATTTACTTGCCGGCGTGGATGGATCGTGCGGAAGGATGAGCTTCCCTCTCAAGCTTGCTCAACCGGTAACATGGATCTAAGCACAGAGCTTCACGGTGGGGATTTGGCAGAATTGCACTGAGACTCACCTCTCGGCTTTGTCTCTTCTCTTACCGAATTTTTTTTCGATCAGTACTCAGCTCAACCTCTCTCTCAATAATCTAGTATCAATTAGCCCTCGTATCAAGTATATATCCTCTGAATTCTATGGGGGTATTTATAGGTGAAAAGCTTTTGACTCTTGGCTTGTGGACCCCACTTATTGTTATAAAAATTCCAAAGATGGAGGAATAAATATTCCTTCTGTTATGCAATCAGATCGTCAAATCTGTACAACGGTTAGTTGTATACGTGTCACAATCCTCCGCGTTTGTGTTGCTCAGCTACATCTTTCGATCGTGTGCTCGCATGTGGTGTTGTTTTTATTACCGCATGCGATTGAAATTCAGCTTGGGATCGACTATCGCATTGCGCCGTCATTGCGTTAATCGTCTCTTCATTGTTGATTGACGGACGCAATGTGACAGAGATGCGTTGTTCCATTTCTCGTTGAGCCTTGATCGCAAGCGGTGACTTGGTTTCCTGCAAAACAGAGTAGAAATATCCTCTTCTACCATCTTAATGATGTTAGTGGGTGTATTTGCGATAATTCAGAATTATTATATTTCTGAGCTAATTTTCATACAATTAACATATATTTACTCTCTTTTGGCCGCAATATCTAGATAAGGCAGCATAAATAACTTGTATTTCTACAAGTTATCACAGACCTCTTAAGGTTATCACTTAAGGCATGATCCACTTGTATATCTCATATACATGCTTAAGTTTACTTACAATAACCATGTAGCTTTATTTATTGAATATGATAAATGTCAGAATGAAATAACACTTATTTTATTCATAAACAATGTGTATATATTACAAACAATGAGACTCCGGGAGAATTAGGACACCCATCCCAACAATCTCCCAATTGTCCTAATGCCTCGGGAGACTAATGTACAATACAATAAAAAACATGTACAATATATAATAAGCTAGGGCATACCCCAGTATCATCTCCAACTTGCCCTAGACAAGATGCCACATGTTTCGTAGACCCAGACTCTCCAGGTGACCATCAAACACTTTAGCCGTGAGAGCCTTTGTAAAGGGATCAGCAACGTTGTGCTCTGACGCGATCTTCGTGACTATCACATCACTGCAATGCACAATCTCCCTGATCAAGTGGTATTTTCGTTTGATATGTTTGCCCCGACGATGACTCCAAGGCTCCTTCAAATTTGCCATAGCCCCACTATTATCACAATAAAGAGTGATAAGCACATCCATATTTGGAACGACTTCCAAATCTGAAAGGAACTTCCTCAGCCAAACAGCTTCCTTAGTTGCTTCACAAACGACTACGTATTCGGCTTTCATAGTGGAGTCTACGATTCATCCTTGCTTGATGCTTCACCACACTACAACCCTTCCATTCAGAGTGAACACTGACCCCGATATCGATTTACGAGAATCACTATCGGTCTAAAAATCAGAGTTTGTGTATCTTGTAAGGATCAGATCTTATCTCCATACACGAGCATGTAGTCTCTCGTTCTTCGAAGATAATTGAGGATTGTCTTGACCGTGGTCAAGTGATCAAATCTTAGATTAGACTGATATCGACTGATAATCCCTACTGCATAGCAAATGTTGGGTCTGGTACACAACATTGCATACATTAAGCTTCCTACAGCTGAAGCATAGGGAATCTGTTTCATCTTAACTTCTTGAGGTGTCTTAGGACATTGATCCTTAGACAAAACGATTCCATGCCTGAAGGGTAACAAACCTCTCTTGGAATCCTGCATCCTGTATCAGATCAACATTTGATCGATGTACGATGCCTGAGACAAGGCTAACCTTTTGATCTTACGATCCCAAATAATCTGGATCCCTAGAACATACTATGTCTCACCCAAATCTTTAATTTGGAACTGGGCAGCTTGTAACATCCTGAGTTTTTCATTATTCAAAATCTGTATTTTCGTAAAATTCAAGAACAATTTTGTTAATTTCAAGGTTCGGTTTTGTTTAAAGGGGAGATTTGGATTATGTCACATTAATTTAATTTTAAGTTAATGTCAAGAATTTCAATTTATATTGGGAAAATTAATTTGATTTTGATTTTGGAATTTGAAGAGAAAAGGGGAAGAGTTTTAAGTATATATATATATAGAGATATATTTGTGTAACGAGGGAAAGGTAAAAATAAAAGTAAAATAGAATATAATGGAATAAAATAAAATAAAATATTATTATATTTTTCTTTTATTAAAATAACTTTTTTTTCTTTTTCTTTTTTTTTTTTAAAAAAAGGAAACAAATGTTCTCTCTTCTTTCTTCTTCCTCCCTCCCAACTTGAAGACCCCTCTGTGTCCTAGCAGCCGTCGACCATCTCCTCTCAGCTGTCACTGTGCGTCCGACCGAGCGCCACCAGTTCGTCGGTCGTTCGTGGGCCGTCGTTCGCGCAGTCGAACCCTCACCAGCAAGCTGCGTTCGCTCGTGACCCAGGTCTCCGTCCCTCCTTGCGTCTCAGCCGCGCCACCCAGCGTTCTACTCGCCGAACAGCCCAGCTGCACGACCGTTGTTCCGCCCCATTCGCTGACACCGGAAGTCGCCGCCCCAGCCCAGCCAGCCGTTCGCTCGCCCAGCCAATCTCCCAGATGCAAAGCTGCGCCATGCTGCCGCTTGTCCAGATCCTCCGTCTCAGATCTCCTCTGCCACACGCCCTTCTGCACACCGACCTCACCAAAACTGTCGCCGTCATCCACGTTCGTCCGGCATAGCCCCGCCCCTGTCGTCAGATCTGTTTGGGTAAGTTTGGGCTATTTTTTTTAATTGGATTTCTTGGCCGATGGTGTTTTGCTTCAATCTATTTATATGCATTTATTTGGGCTTTAAAATCGACTTTTGGAGAAGCGTTGGAGTTAAATTATGCTGTTAAGAGGATTTGGAAGTGGTTTCAACAAGCTTTTGTGTAAGTTTTGGAGTATTCGTTGATCATTTTTGGATACCCACTAAGTAATGACTTATTTATTGTTTCAGTTGTGATATAAAAGGTTGGAATTGAAGGTTCAAAGCAGCTGGAATCGCCTTTGTTCTAGGAGGAAGATTATTTTGCTTGTCGCTTAGACATAATTTTGAGTAAGTAATCTTACTACTGGAATCGCCTTTGTGCCGGGTGATAAATTTATGATTTATTTTGAAGATTTTAAGACTAGTTACAAGGATAATTTTGACTGTTCTAAGATTAATGGACTATTTAGAAAAGATATATGAGCATGTGAGAATATGTCTGAAACATTTTAATGTATGAGCATAGTTTAGAATATGTCTGAAGCATTTTAATGTATGAACATGGTTTAGAATTTTATGAGTTATATTAAAAGGATGATTAAGCATGACCCTTCAATATAAATTAAGTGGCACTCCTACTGGAATGTCTTAAAGTTAGATGAGGATTCGACATTTGCTGATTCATACAGTTATGTGATTTATTATGAGAATGTGTAGACCGTACTATATATTATGAAATCTCGAATACTTGATTGTTTACATAGTTTATTGCATAAAAGTGATGTACTAGAGTAGATCCATTAACACTAGATTAATTACGTATGTTGAGGTTAATTAACATGGCCTTGATGAGAAGATTTTAGAGGACTCATGATTATGTGAATGTTATATGTAATATGAAGTTAGGTGCAATCTCTTTTCCTTTCCAGACTATGTGACTACATGAAAGTGATACACGTCCAAGGGCGCTAGTACATGAAAGAGATGTACTAGAGCTGGTGTGTATGAAAGTGATACATACCTAGAGGATACTGGGGTGTACGTAAGAGGTGCACGCTCAGTGGGTTATGTGTATACGAAAGAGGTGTATACATAACCATGTGTACGGAAGAAGTATGCATCCTTACATTTATAGAGAGGATCTGGGGTGTACGAAAGAGGTACACACTCAGTGGGTTATGTGTATACGAAAGAGGTATATACATAACCAGGTGTACGAATGAGGTACATACTCAGTGGGTTAGGTGTATACGAAAGAGGTGTATACTTAACCAGGTGTACGAAAGAGGTACACATTCAATGGGTTATGTGTATACGAAAGAGGTGTATACATAACTAGGTGTACGAAAGACGTACATACTCAGTGGATTAGGTGTATACGAAAGAGGTGTATACTTAACTGGTGTACGAAAGAGGTACACATTTAGTGGTTTATGTGTATATGAAAGAGGTGTATACGTAACCATGTGTACGAAAGAGGTACACATTAAGTGGGTTATGTGTATACGAAAGAGGTGTATGCATAACCATGCGTACGTAAGAGATTGTGTTTCCTTTGGGATTCACCAGAGATTGTGTTTTCTTTGGGATCCACCAGAGATTGTGTTTCCTTCGGGATTCACCAGAGGTTGTGGGTCCTACGGGATTTACTAGAGATAGTGGGCATACTTAACTACAGTAGGATAGAAATCAGCTTTTTATGTATGTATCTGTCCCATGAAGACTAGAGTAGTTTATATGTTTTACCAGAGGTAGGCATCTAGAGGACATAGATGCCTAGCCTGACCCCGGTAGTGGGGTTACTTACTGAGTATTTTATACTCACACTTTCTCATGTTTATGTTTCAGGTATGGGCAAGGACGCACTGGCGAATGACAAGAGGAATCCTTGAACGAGCCACTGGGGAGAGTAACATACTTCCGCTCATGAGATTTAGATTTCTTTTCATGTTTTTCTTAACTTCCAGTTTTGATATTTAAAACTTACTATTAAGAATTGTTTTCAGACTTATTCATTATCATTTATGATTTATGGGTACCCCATTATTTGTTTTTAATTTTTGAATTTAATGAAGAACTTTTGAACTTATCTTATTTATTTAGCATTTATTTCACTATAAAATGGTGTCGTTTTAAGTTCCATGCATGCATGTATTTAGTAAAGGCCTAACTTAAGTCCTAGGAGGTCGGGTCGTTACATAGCTAGCTATTTCTTAATGTCAGTCAGATACCCTACATCATTCCCAATGAATAGGATATCATCCACATATATTACCAGGAAAGCTATTGAATGCTTGATGATCTTCGTGTAAACACAAGGCTCATCAACATTCTGGTCAAAGCCAAACGACTTGACCGCAGTATCAAATCTAATGTTTCATAATCTAGATGCTTGTTTCAGCCCATAAATGGACCTATTAAGCTTGCAAACTCTTTGCTCTTGATCTGGAACTATTCTGGTTGAGTCAATAGATGGTCTCCTCAAGATTATCATTAAGAAAGGTAATCTTGATGTCTATTTGCCATATCTCATAATCATAAAACGTGGCTATGGACATTGAGCATGACAACAGGTGAGAAAGTTTTCTCAAAGTCAACTTCCTCAACCTGGGTATAACCCATTGCCACGAGTCTAGCCTTAAAGGTTTGCATCTTTCCATCTACACCTCTCTTTCGCTTATAGATCCACTTACACCCAATAGGTCTTACCCCATCAGGCAGATCAATAAGCTTCTAGATGCTATTAAAGTACATAGACTCCATTTTCTGGTTCATGGCTTTAATCCATTCATCCTTGTCAACATCCTCCATTGCTTTCTTAAAAGACAACGGATCTTCGACTCCATCATTAAAAATGATGTTCCGGGCTTCAGTCAAACCCACGTAGCGATCCGGTAGGTTCATAACCCTCCCACTACATCGAGGCAGTCTCAACTCTTGAGCTGGTTAACTAGATGTACCGACCTCAACAACTCTTGTTGATCATTGGTCTGTTCATGAACTCTTGTTGAACTCTCAGTACTCTCAGTCTCACTAGAAATCTCACGCAAAATGAGCTTACTTCGTGGCTTATGATCTCTCATGTGGTCTTCTTCTAAGAAAATAGCATTTGTAGAAACAAACACTTTGTACTCACTCGGATCATAGAAGCATCCACCCCTCGTTTCCTTGGGGTAGCCTACAAAAAGACAAACCTTTGAACGTGGTTCCAACTTTTTCGGGTTAGTCACTAGCACATGCGTCGGACATCCCCAAATCCTGAAGTGGCGTAAACTACCTTTACGGCCTCTCCACAACTCAAAAGGTGTTTCAGAAACACTTTTCGAGGGAACGTTGTTCAAAATGTAGCATGTAGTCTCCACTGCAAAACCCTAAAACGAGTCTGGAAGATGAGCATAACTCATCATAGACCGAACCATGTCCAACAAGGTTCTGTTTCTTCTTTTTGATACACCATTCTGCTAAGGTGTACCTGAGGTCGAGAGTTGGGACGCAATCCCATGTTCTATCATATAGTTCTGGAATTGGAGGTCCATATACTCTCCACCATGATTAGATCGTAGTATTTTTATCTTCTTACCTAACAAGTTTTCAACTTCAGCTTTATACTCCCTGAACTTGTCAATGGCTTCAGACTTACGTTGCATTAGCTAGAGATACTCGTACCTTGAATAATCATCTATGAAAGAGATGAAATATTCATACCCGCCTCGAGCTCTAACACTCATCGGACCATAGAGGTCTGAATGTACAAGCTCCAAGGCTTTCTTGGCTTTGTAACCTTTTCCAGTAAAAGGTCGTTTGGTCATCTTGCCTTCGAGGCATGATTCACACACCGACAATGAGTTTTCTTCTAAACTCTTTAGAAGTCTACTTTTCACCAACTGCTCAATCCTATTGAGGTTAATGTGACCTAACCTTAGATGCCAAAGATAGACATTTTCTTTAGGAGAAACCTTTGGTCTTTTAACTGTTGTTGCTGTACTGAAAATTTCAGTGTTAAACAAGACTTTTATGACTAACGACCTTAGTACATACAAGTTACTTTCCATTGAACCAAAATCAATCTCCATTTTATTCTTGACAATAAACACTTTATTCTTAGAAAAGAAGATGGTATACCCTTGTTTAATGAGATAAGAAACCGAGATTAAGTTCCTCTTAATATGAGAAACTACGAAAATATTATCCAATAACAGATAACGTTTCTTATCCAAAAATAATTTCAGTCTGCCTACAGCAACAACTAAAACAACCTCACTAGTACCGACTCGAAGAGTTATCTCTTCCTGTAGCAACGTTTGCCTGGAACTGAATCCTTGGTAAGAGGAACTGACATGGTTGGTAGCACCTGAATCTAGGATCCAGGCAGAATCATCATTCTCTACCAAACACGTCTTCAAGACCAATAAATCAGATTTACTATCTTTTTTCTTCTTTTGGAGAGTAGTGGGATCTGTATCAGAACCTAAATAAGCTCCAAGTTGCATATCAGACAACATTTCTCTTCTATGAACCTCAATAGAGTCAACAACAATTGCTTCCTCTTCCTTGAGTTTAACTTGGGAACTAACACTACTGGTTTTGTCATCTAGCCCTTTGTGCTCAGAAAGTAAGAGCTGACATTCAAACAAATCTTGCAACGAGTCCATGATCTCACATGCAATGACCATGTTCTCAACCCTTTTGGCCAAAACATCAGGTATGCTAGTCAAAAGGTGAAGTCTGGCCAATGAATTAGCCTTCATCCACACCTCATATGCATTGTGAACGCTTCGCAGTGCATCAAGGGTCGAGACTTGAGGACACTCCTCAACCACGACAAATTTGAGGTCGTTTACCACAAAATACGTTTTACAAGACTCTTTCCACTATATGTAATCGGTCAAATTAAAGGGACTAAACTGAAATACTAACAAGATGTTGACAATAAAAACACATTGACCTACGTTAGATTTTAAGGAAAATATCCGTTGAAAAAACATACAACATCCAATAAGGTTTAACAAAACTAACATGAACCCCCTGTGACATCTAGTTTCGCAATGACGCTTCAAAGGTTTAGGACAAAAGCCACCGAAGTGAGGTTAATTATCCCTCCTCTGAATTGAGAAATTCTCATTAACTAACTTAATAATCTTCCGTAAGTGTGACTCACCATTTTAGGCCCAAGAGATTCGTCCCAAGCAGCCAATTCGAAGGGAAAAAATCCAATTAGGAAAAAACCTAAAGTGACCCTATCCATTTTTAGAGTTCACTTTGATCTTGACCAACTACACAAAACCCATCCGAAGGGGGACGCACCTAAGGCGCCACGAGGGAGTACAGAATGATCTCACGGTGTTAACCAATGACAGAGACCGTAGGACGAGTTGACACACGCCCTTCACCCATTTACTATAAACACTCTCTTCTCCACCTTGATATTGACTCATGCAAACACCATCCGAAGGGGATGCTCCCAGGGCACTACTAGGCTAAGCATGAATCTCACGATGTGAACATTCAGGGAGAAACGTGAGTGGAATCATTGACATATCAGATACATTTCTTCCACCCACTGAGTATTCTATAACCTAGGGTTTAGTTTACTTAGAAAAAACACGGCCAAAAATTTTAACTAAGTGACTTTTTAGGTTTTTCCAAGAATAATATTTACCTTGGATAGTTAAACAACTTTTAATCATCATCTATTAAACTCTTTAACGAAGTCTTTGACCAATTGTCGCATGCTTGTAGAAAATCTATCTAATTCACTTTTCCAGGTAGGGGTGTTTTGTTTTCGTCAGCTTAAGAACCGCAGCCTAAACAGAACCCGCCTTAGACAAAAGGTCCCTTATAGATAGATTTAATATAATTTTAATCTTTTATGCCAATCAATTTAATCCTATTAAACCGATTTTAAAAGATTAATCTAGGTTGCTAATCTCATTAGAACCTTTGAACTTAGGTCTATCTGAATCCAATTTTAAAACCCTTTTAAAACATAAGTTCACCCTAAGTCCACTTGCAACTCTTTCTTATCGATTTTAGTTCTAATTTCCTTTATAACGCTTATAAACGGATTCAACCAAAATCAACCCAATGCAAAGTAGACACGTACGAGGCATTCATAACGCTTATAAATAGCCTAAGTGTCATACTCAATGCATTGTTCAATCATTGCTACTTTTTATATAACTCTTATATAAGCAAGCAACGAATCAAGCACAACATGCTTTCATTCACCCTTATACTATAATGCTTATAATATAAAGATGATGCATGGGAATGCTTACTGCATGCATTAAATATAACTCTTATATTTTATTATGCATGTGCATGCTTTCATATAATTTCTTCATGCAATATTATAATATTTATAATACATGATGCATGAATGATTGCACAACCTAAGGTGAGTTTTAAAACTATATGTCAAACACTTTGCCATATGAACACCATACATTACAAGTATAATAAAAAAAATGTTGATGAACCGGGTAAAATTGCCTCAAATCCTCAAAAACTAAAGCTAACTATTACAAAACCAAGGAGTCTCCAGTTCAAATAGGCAAACAGGTTCTTGAACCGTCCGGGCGAAGCAACACATCTCCACTCATCATGCACCAAACACCCCGCCATCGTTTACACGAAAGAACAAACACTTTGTTCTATCGTTTACCAACGCTCCTAGAGCTAAACAATCGTTTAGCAACGATCGTGTACCTTTTACTATGCGATGAAGCACGAGGTATGTGATCGTGCAATGTGCTCCGCATAATGCAAACTTTATACAATCATATAAACGACCGCTAAGCGAGCGCCTTTATATCGTATACCACGTGATTGTGTAGGTAGTAACTATGCGATGAGGCATGCTAACTACACGATCATTTAGCATGCGCCTTCTTCTAAACGATGAGCATTATATGCTGTCACTACGATCGTCTACCTCCAGCGTCTATGCGATCGGGCAACCAACGCTACGCGATAGAGTAAACGATTTACCCTATCGTTTAATAAATACTACACGATCACATAGAAAAATCTACACGATCGTTTAGATAAATCTCAACGATCGTTTACCTCAGGCTACACGACAACGACCAACTCTTGGTCTTCTTCTTGGCTAAGAACCGCATCTCCATGCTTCGAAACTTCATCACGAACGACTCGACTAACTCAAATCCTTTGAATTATAGACTCGATAGCATGTTAATTACGCCCAAAAACACAAGAGCCCATACAAATTAACACTTTGTAATTGAAAGAAAGCTTTAAGCAGAGGCAATTCAACTGTAAACATCCATTAACTTCATCCACAAACGCATTTAACAATTAAACACAAATGCAGAAAACCCACCACGACTGTAAAAAGAAGTTAAAAAAAGAATTGAAATTTGGAATATCAGAACAACCTGTCTCTGATACCAATTGAAGGAAATCGGACATGAAGATTTCCATGAGTAGTAGAAGGATCGTTCCAAATTTCATTCATATATAAACATACACAATTACAGTCACAAATGGAAACAATAGGCTATGCACAAAACAACATGTTTTAATACACAATCAAGGGAAGAATTCACATACCTTTGAAGACTCATATTCAAGATCCCTCAATCATGAACACTTGTTCATAGTAAGACGGCAACCACGAACGCTCGAACACTATGAACTCTACACTGCACGATCACAGCAAACTCAAACATCGCGAACGACCTCCATAGAACCTCGACTGTGTCGAGTTGAGTATGAAACCACCAAAAAGGTTACCTTGGTATTCTCGGTGTGAGAATCCAGAGTGTGGGCTCTGTGTGGACTTGGTTAGAGGTAGAGACCAGAGGAGAATAATCGTGTAAACGATTGAGCAAGTGGGAGATGTTAAAGCCTATCGTATAGAACGATGCCCAATCATTTAACAAAAGTTATGTGATCGTCTAATTAAAACTATGCGATCGTTTAGCTTATCAACCAGCTGAGTGTTTATCAAGTAGAAACAATCCATGATCGTCTAGTCTCTCGAAGTTGTCATTTAGTAAATCTTATTTACTTGACAACCTTTTCCGTGAGTAATTTTCGAGAATGGAAATATCAAAACCAACATTACTAAAATTAAGAAAACATTTTTCCTTTTATCTCACGGTTACCATGAAACTATCAATAACCTCCCACTCAATTGGTTATTAGAGAAAAAAAGATAATTATCCAATAATTAATATTATTATAAATATAAATGATAACAAACTTATCATACTATATTTATAACCTATAGTTTTAATATTTCATCTCATGAAACATATAAGCCATAGCTCTTTTTCTATTTCATGGTCTTTAATGTAAATCTCATTTACATTAATCCTCCACTAGATGTATCTCATACACCATACCAATCATATCATATATAATCGAAATACCTCTTGTTAATTTGAACATTTCAAATCAACACCAAGAACTGATTCTCAACTTGAATCCATTGAGCTACCAAGGGGACCTTATGGACCTGTAGCTCGAAGCTCCAACAGTACGTGAATAACTGACTAAACTTTTTAGTCATGGGATTCACCATCCGTTAATTGTCAGACACTCCACTAAAGACCGACAACTGAACTCTTCTTACTACAAATATATTATGTGTTCATCTTAACCAATCAATAGTGCACAACCTTTCACAGATCGCTCGTAAGTACAACTCGGCCAATAATCATTATGTCCCTGTAGTTACATCTAACTCCTTAAGTACCACTAATCCCTCTATTGAACATAATTCATAGTCCTACTATGATCGAGTCCTCTCTTCCAAAAAGAAGTTGTGGCCACTATGTTTAAGCCCCATAATTAGCCCTTAAGAGAGCAATCTATCTACTTACCTCTCATTCGGGGAAGGAGTGAATTCCATCTTGTGTAATTGAGTTCCTAGCCCCCAAATCAGACAAGTCCCCAAAAAGGTAGGCATGTTGCGTTGGCAATCTGGCCACTCTCACCCATACTAATCAAAGAATCGCCCTCAAAGGCAGGAGTTCCCAAAACACTCAAGATTGAGGTCATCTCACCTATGGTCCTTTAGGTGAGATGTAAGCCTCCAGTATCAACGACATTATATACAGAGACGAATCATCTCGTGGTCCGGTCTTATACAAACTCTTTGTATAGGACATCCTCGCTCGCATGTCTTCACATGAATGGTCAGGATCTACCATTTGTAGTGGTTTATAACACTTGCAAACCTCTACAAAGCGGGCCGTATCCGTAGTGTCACAAGGATCAGGTATCCCACCTTAATCCTTATACTACATACCTATTTAGATTATCACTTAAGGCATGATCCACTTGTATATCTCATATATATGCATAAGTTTACATACAATAACCATGGACACATAATATATCTGTAGTAAGGAGAGTTCAGCTGTTGGTCTTTATTGGAGTGCCTGGAAATTAACGAATGGTGGATCCCATGACTAAAGAGTTTAGTCAGTTATTCACGTACCGTTGGAGCTTCAAGCTACATGTCCATAAGGTCCCCTTGGTAGCTCAATGGATTCAAGCTGATGATCAGTTCTTGGTGTTGATTTGAAATATTCAAATTAACAAAAGATAATTCGATCATATATGATATGATCAGTATGGTGTATGAGATACATCAAATGGAGGATTAATGTAAATAAGATAAAAGGAAAAATGTTGTCCTAAATTTAGTAGGATTGAGAAAGAGTTTATATTCTCGAAAACACACTCACAGAAAGACTATCAAGTGAATTAGATTCACTAAACGATCATGGAGTGACACTACACGATAGTTCACTCAACTACTCGTAGCTAATTGACCGTGAAGCATTTGCTATACGACTGCAGTGCTTTTTCTAAACGATTGGGCATTCGTCTATGCGATAGACTTTTGTCATCTCCCACTTGCTCAATCGTTTACACGATTGTTATTCCTCCGATCCCTTCTTCTAACCAAGTCCACACAGAGCCTACACTTCTAGATTCTCACACTGAGAATACCAAGATAGCCATTATGGTGGTGTCTTACTTAACTCGACTGAGGTCGAGGTTTTTTAGGCCGTTCGTTGAGTTCGCGGTGTTCGTGTGGCTGTCACTGTGATCGTGCTGTGTTGTGGTCGCTGTGTTCGAGCGTTCATGTGTTGCAGTCTTGGAGATTGAACGAGCGTTCGTGATTGAGGGATCTTGAAGATGAGTCTTCAAAGGTATGTATAATCTTTCCCTTGATCATATTGTAAAGAATGCTGCAATTTCGTATTGTGCATGACCTGTTAGTTTCCGTTTCTTGTACTGTAATTGTGTACAATTTGGAACGATCATTCCGCTGCTCATGGAAATCCTCATGTCTGATTTTCTTCACATACATGTGAAATGAAAGTCTCTATTATGAACAATGTTATATAATGAGACTACACATTTCGTGGTCCGGTCTTATACAAACTTCTTTGTGTAGAATATCCCACTCGCATGTCTAATATATGAATGATCAGGATCAGATCATTTGTAGCAATTTACAACATTTGTAACATCTACAAAGCGTGTCATACTCGTAGTGTCACTAGGATCAGGTAGCCAACCTTATCCATATACTACAGACTATTTAGGTTATCACTTAAACATGATCCGCTTGTATGTCTCCACATATATGTTTAAGTTACAACGATAACCTTGGATGTTAGTTTATTGATTTGTGATTAATGCAACTAAAACATCACATATTTCATAGACAAGGTGAATAAAATATCAATTATTATTAATCACATACAAGTTTGTTCATACAAAGTTTACAAACTATAGTACTCTACGAGATTTAGAAAATCAACTCCAATACTTATCTGATAGACTCCCTCTTCAGTAACTCACGTACAACTATCCCTTCAATTTCAACTTAGACTCCCCTTAAATTTAAGCTCCCCTTACTTTCACAAGGAAGCTTCTCTAAGATTTATATGAGATTCCCTTTATACAACAGACTTAGGCTCCCTCTAAGAGTGAGATCTCCTTATATTAATCAAATTTAGGCTTCCCCTAAATATGAGTTTTCATTATCTTCAACGTACTTAGGCTCCCCCTAAATACAATATCAAATCAAACTCCTCCCGAGTTCTACAATGGCCATCGAACCAAAAATTCAACGATAAATACAAGGATTTTCAATAACAATTAATACATGAAGGTTAAGGTTTAGACAAACTCTAAGCTCAAAACCCTCAATACACACTTTTCTAATACAAAGACTAATTCTAGAAATGAATAAGAGTACAATATAAATAAGGCTAGATTTGAGAATATCTTTTAGGAGTGAATAAATATTATGTGTTGGAGAATAAGGAAAGCAACCACGAAAATCTGCAAACCAACACAAACAAATAAGGAAAAGATATTATGTCGAATCTACTACCAGGCATGTAACAATATTAATAACAATGTTTTTGACATGCTGCACAACATGTTGCTCTAGTTTTGCCTGTAATAAATAAAATCAGCCAACCACACTGCAGTCTTATGATAATACCAGCCAATCACACTACAGTAACACTTATCAATGTATTTTCGCACTTGCTTAGTTTATGGAAGATAGGATTTGAAATGTGCATATTAGTATATCAACATGAATACTTATTGAAGTCAATAAACTATACTTTTAAGAAGTGAAGCATATAAGAAAAACAGAACATAACTCAATTGGCCTTTGAGTGTGCAAGAAACTGCGAGGTTTATAGTTTGAATTTTCCTATCATCAATTGTACTATATATATATATATTAAAAAGGAAGCACATAAAATAAAATAAGCCTTAAACTTCAAGGCTAAAATCATATTCCTTCTATTTTCATAATTGGGAGTAGGGGAATTCGAACCACAAACCTCGTAGTTACTACACTTATCTTTCTTGTAATTACATCCTTATCTTGAGAAATTTCTTACACTACGTTTTCATACTCTCTCCATTTATTGTATAGCACGTCAACATATTTTAAAAAATAAGGTAGTGTCTACTAATATTAATGTGAGATTCACTTCATAATCGTTGGGCTGAATAAACTTTTTTATATAATTTGGTATTGACATTTGGGTCATTGTTCAATTGAGCCCAACAATAAGCTTAATTCGATCAAATACCAACCAAACCCAAAATTCAATTAATTGGGTCCAAGCTCCAAGTCCATGGACAAATCAAGCTCGAGCTCTCACATGGGAACTCTATAAAAAGAGAAGATCTTCTTCATTTGAGGGATTTAGAAATTTAAAACTCCTGGGAGCCTAGAATTCTTCAACAATTAGAAAACTCCGTAAGCTCCTCAGGACTGAAAGACTAAGGCACCGTTTGGTTTCTTATCCATTTTTGTTTTTATGTTTTAAAAAACAAAGGATACAATAAAAATATTGAATATTTGTTTGGTATTTGAAAAAGAAAATAGATTTCTAAAATAAAACTTAAATTTGATGTAAAATTAAAAATATTAGAGATCAAATATACCTATTTTTAAAAATTTGAAGATAAAAAATGTATATTTTGAAACCTGAAATTCGAGCACAATTCTTCAAGACTAAAAAAAGGTCTTTTCCCGAAATTTTAATATATTATTCCATTAATGGGAGAACTTGATTCTTTCATAATCGTGCATGTTTATTTTTTTATTTTTTAACTTTCGCACCTTTTATTTTAATTTTGTTTCGTTTTTAAAGTCAATAAATATTATAATATTGCATCTAAAAAATTTAATAAATAAAATATTTATTTGAGGGCCATTTAGATTGATTTGAAAAAAAATGTCTTTTAAAAATTTCATTTTTATTTAAACATTTCTGATAGAAACTGATTAAAATACATTTGAAAATTTATTTTGAGTGGTGGTTAAATACTTCAAATTTTTCCAAAATGACTTATTTTCTCTGAATTTTCTTCAATTAAATTTAAATAAATATTGATTATTTAAACACTTTCTGTTGTCTCTCTTTTTCTTAAATAAATAAAGTAATTATTTTTTTTTTAAAAAAAAACTATTAATAATATAATTAGACATTTTATGATTTTTATTCGATATTATATTAGTCTATTTACAATTAATTATAGTTATATAAAATAAAAATAAAATTAATTAAGTTAAATATTATATTTTTAATAAATAAGAAAAATTGCAGACTAATGTTCCATGAATAGAATTTGGACCATGCAATGTTGGATTCTAACTTACCTCAAGAGTGTTGTAACGCTGTGCTTCTATCTTGCAATATTGAACATGACTTTGTGATGACTAAATAGAGACATTTTGAATTTTTTACATCTCTTCAAACAAGTTGTTCAAATAAACCCCAAAATGTTCCATTTTAACTCCAAATCGCTTTGGAACTAGATAGGATAGAAGGAGAAATATTCAATATAAGTGAGGTCAACCCTTTCAACATTGCCTCTACAAAATGACTTGTTAACATGTTATAACCATTATAATACTTCAAAAGGATCCTTCCAACGACCCTCATCATTAGGGGTATTCAAAAAATTCGATGATCCGAAAAAACCGATCAACTCAACCCAACCTGTGCGACTTGGGTTGGGTTGGGTTCAAATAAATGAAAATTTTATGGATTGGGTTGGTTCATGGGTTCATCTAATATAACCCGAACCAACCTGAACCAACTCGAATTTATTATTAACTTTAAAAGATATATTTTTTTCTTACTAATAACACAATTATTTATACATATATTGATTTTAATTTTATTTAATTCCAATATTTTTTTTAATAATTTATTCTTCAACAACTCTTAAGAGTAGTTTCTTTGTACTATAAAAAGAAAATTTTCACTATATAAATTGAAATTGAGCTATTAATCTTAATCAATATATGAAAATAATTAAATTAGATTCTTACATATTAACATTTTGCTTCTTTTTAGAATAAAATTTTAAATAAAAATGACCCGATTAACTTGAACCAACCTAACTCAAATATTTCTAGGTTGAGTTGGGTTGGGTTCATTTTTTAATAAGAGTTATTTGGGTTGAAAAAATTTACAACCCGAACAATTGGGTCAGGTCTAAAAAGTCTTTCAACCCAACTCAACTCATGACACCCCTACTCATCGTTGTAGTGTGGTTTAAGTAGTTGTCAAGGTTCCCTATACCGTGTGTGTAGCCTTCAATTGTATGAGTTCTTTTTACTTTTACCATTCATGCTACTTTTTATATATAATAACAATCAGTAATAAAAAGAAAATTATATATTTGTCCTCCGAACTTTCAAATGACTAGAAGGTAATTCTCCCCCATCCCTCCCAAAAAAAGGATTTTGTTCCTCCATCACATTTTTCAAAGCAAAGTATGTACTATTAAGGAGTGTTTGGGATGTCGAGTTGAGTTATGAAGTCTTGAATAAATATATTGGAGTTAGTAAGTTTGTGTTTGAGGTGCACACTCATAAGATGAAGTTCATCGTTAAATGTGCAAAATAAAGGAAAAGACAGAGTTCATTGGTAAATGTGTAAACTTTAATGGTAAATATTAGTAAACTTGAGTTAATTAACAACTTATGAAATTGGTGAACCAAAAAACCTCTAAGATGTGAGGGAATGTTTTGTATGCGAGCTCAAATTGTTTATAAGTAGGCAAAGTTCGAAAATGTAATGGAGTAATCGAGGAGTTTGACAAAGAAAATAATGTGAATAGAATTTTGTTCAAATGAAGAAAAATTCTTAGGCCATAGTCAGGTAAAAGTTTTATTTTCTTTTTTTTACAAAAGAATACTACTTGATGCAGTTCATATGTACTCTATCTCCATGCATCTCTTTCCATAGTAAATAAAAAGGAATTATTCTTTGAAAAAAAAAAAATTGTCAAGTGCCAACTTGTAATTAGACACTAAATGAGTTGTAGAAAGATAAGTGCAACCTAAACTGCACCAAAGCATTTTTCCATACAGCTTGTGAGGTTGAGTAAGATAAATGATTCAACTTCATACATGTTTAGTGGCAATCGATGCCAATCTATTAAATCAAGTTTTAAAAGTTTCTAATAAATTCCTAAACTTTAATTCTGGATCTACACGTCTTAAAAAAATTGAATGATATACAAAAAATGCAATTTTCCATAAACTAAATTTGTATTGCAAAAGCAGGAGAGCCAAATAAATACAAACTTTAAAGTCAAATTCAATTGTAATTATATGGTTTACAAACTATTTTGATTCCTGTAATTTCAATATGTTCATTATGATTATTATGCTTGTAATTTTGGTTCATTTGGATCTTTGTATATTTAAATAGTTACATTTTTAAAGCATAATAAGAGAAAAAATAAATGTGATGTCACGTATTGTTAATTTTCTTTTTATTAAAAAAGAAAATAAAATTAAAGAAAAAAAAGAGATGGTTTAAATATATGAAAGTTTAATTGAGATGCTTACTTCTAGAATAGTAAAAAAATTTAATGAAAAATATATAAAATAAAAATCTTAATGAAGATAGAAATTTTTTTTTAAAAAAATGCATTCCTTAAATTGAAAAATTGTAGATAATGTCTACAAACAAGAAAAAAACATTAAAAAAATGTAGAAATAATGGTGAACCAAATTAAAAATATATATATACAATGCCAACACAAGGAAGAAAAATAAATAAAGAAAAGATACCTAATGCAAATTGAAGGTTTAATTTAGCTGGAATAAATTTATATTTCAAATCTTAATTTGATTTGATTTTTTTTTTTATTTTTAATTTTTAGGTAACATGATTTTTTTTTCTTTTAAATTTAGAAAACCGTGAAATTAAACGTGAAAAATGTATAAATTTTGAGATTTTTTTTTTAAAACTTTTAATGTTTAGATAACATGTTTTTTTTTTCTTTTAGATTTAGAAAAACCAATATATCTGTGGAAACCAAATTTGATATATTTTTTTTAATAACCAAATGTATCTCTTGAAACAAAATTTGAAAATTTTCGTGAAAATTGATGTTTAACCAAATTTGATAGATTTTTTATAAAAGAAAATCAAATAAAACCCAAATTTGAAACCAAATCCACATGAATGATAAGTAAAGTATTTAAAGTACATTTTTTAAATTGGTTTAATTGTCAAATTACCCAAGATAACCTTATAACTATAATCTAAAAGAGACAAAAGGGAAAATAAATGTTTCTCTTCATAGCTCGTTTTAGATAGAATATGGATATAATAGATAGAGTAGATATTACAGATAAAATGAGTTTTTTTTTTAATGATTTAAATGTGAAATTACGTAAGATATCTCAACAATCTAAAAGGGACAAAAAAGGAAATCTAATGTTTCTCCCCCATAGCCCCTTTTAGATAGTATAGACTATTTTATATAATTTTATGAAAATTTGAATTACAAATATATGCTTAAAAAACAATTTTAGAGAGAAGGGGTAGTTTAGAAAAAAAACTAATTTTCTAGTTTAAAATAATAAAAAAATATTACAATGATCATTTAAACCTATTTTTAAAAAGTCATGAACCTAAAAAGATAGGTCTTAAAAACTTAGAGACCAAATAAACTTATTCTATAAAACTCGAGATTAAAAAGATATTTTTTAAAAAATCATGAACCAAACGAAGATATTCTTCAAAACTCAAACACTAAAAAAGTAATTTTCCTAAAAACATATGGAAAAGCTTCTTCAATGTTTTGTAAATCTAAAGTGAGGAAAAAAAGGATTAAAATAATTTTACATATGATAAAATAATATACAATTAAAAAGAATTTGCCATGTCACTTAAAATTGAACCCCTCATGGACACCACAATATTTTCAATTAATTGACTAGTGAGCAATTTAAGTCAAGGGCTTTTTAGAACTATTTTTTAACGTTAGGGACTAAAGTGTCTAATTTGAAACTTCAAGAATCAAATAGACAATATGTGAATTTGAAGAGCCAAAAGTATGTTTTGTTCTATTTATTTAATATTTGAGAACTCAATGAACCTAAAATTCAAAGTTTAAGAGTTTATTATATATATATATATATATATATATTCAAGAACTTATTAAATATAAAACAGATTGTCCAAGGATAGATACTTTCGAAAGCTTAAAGACTAAATAGGCACAAACTTCAAAAAGTTTAGGAATTAAATAGGCATAAACGGGAATTAAATTTGCTATTAAACACACATATATATATATATATATATATATATATATATATAATTTTTGTTTAAGTTAAAGTGTTTATACACCCTAATTTTAGTGTATGTGATAATGGAATAAATTGGAAATATGTTATCCATAACACGTGCTAATAATGAGTGTGCACATAAATTTGATAAATTATAGAATGGGCTAAAGACTTATCATATTAAAAATTAAAAGTTCAAAAGACATATTAAGTGGGAATGTTAGTAGTTTAAATTAATACCTTTACTAATTAGAAGTTAAGAAAATGATTAGCATTTGTTAACATGACAAAGTTGAGATGGCCGAGTTGGTCTAAGGCGCCAGATTAAGGTTCTGGTCCGAAAGGGCGTGGGTTCAAATCCCACTCTCAACATTTTTTTTAATTCATTTCTTTTTTACTTGCTGAATCAGCTTCGAACCTTTCATAAACTTCATGGGCTTTGAACGGCCCACTTTATTTCATTTTAGGCCCGTGGCTTTTGCACGGCCCCCTTTGTTTTATTTTAGTTCAGGATTTCTCATATATATAATTTTAGGGTAAAAAATATTTTTTTTGGTTGTTGGGTTTGTGACTTTGTGCTCCAGTTTCCTTTCGTCTCTAAGTTTCAAAATTTTACTTTTATAATTTCTAAATTTTGAGTTTGGTTTTTATTATTTTCTAAGTTGATAATGTTACAACTTTAGTCTTAAAAATTGAGTTTTGTTTCAATTTAGTATTAAATACTCACTTTTCGTCTTTCATATTAATGTCTATTAATTGATTTTAAAAAAAAATTAAAAGAACTATAATTAATTAAGTTTTATTATTTTCTTCATTATTAAAATTAAAAAAATATTTTTTTTCAAGTTATCTTGCTACGTCATCATCTAGTCAATTAAATTTAATGGTTTTATTAGTAAAGGAATATTTTAAACATACTTTTGAATATTCATGGGACTGAAATGGCCAATTTGAAATAATAGAGACTAAATGCATATATTTTTAAAAGTTTAGGGACCAAAAAGATATTCATGCCAAGAATTAAAACTTAGAGTTAGAAATAGGAAGTCTAAAATGCGTATTTTATTTTCTACTATATATATTTAGATATATATATAAGTATGGTTTGATCTTGATTTTTCAAAATCTATTGTTGTCACTAGGGCCCGTTTGTTAATTACCATTTAGTTTTTTATTTTTGAAAATTTTAACTACAATGAGTGTTTTTTAAAATCAAAAGTCAAATTTTAAAACTAAAAAAAATATAATAATAATAATTTTTAAAAATTGACTTTTTTAAAAAAAAACTTGCCTAAGAATTTAAATATTTATGTAAAACAATGAATTCATGAATAAGAAAAGATGAGAAAACAAATTAACAATCAAATAGTCCAAACGATGTCTAAAGTTGTAAAAAAATAACCATGTTTGTCATTATTTTTCCTATCAATGTAATTTTCGTTTTCTATTACCACTTGCTTAATTTATGGAAGATAGGATTTGAAATGTGTTTATTAGCATGAAGGTAATAAACTATACTTTTAAGAAGCGAATCACATAAGCCAAACAAAGCACGACTCCATTGATATTTGAGTGTGCAAGAAACTACAAGATCTGTAGTTCAAATTTTCCTACCCTCAATTATAATTAAAAAAAAAAAGTGAAGCACATAAAATAAAATAAGCCTAAAACTTCGAAACTAAAATCAAATTAAATAGTCAAATTTAACATAGTTTAAGTTAGAGATGTCCATGGGTGAGCTAGAGTTGGAAATGTACCACAAAAATTACATAACAATAGTTATTATAATAAATATTTTTTTTAAAAAAAAAGTTAAACAGAATGAGGATAGGAATGAGACATGGACGGGGCGGTGAATGTCTCCGTTCAACTTTCGAGGAATTTCTCCACTCTCTCATTCATTCTCCGTCTAAACATCAAATTCTTACTCCGATAGATTTCGAAGAAAAAATAATCATATTTAAGTCTAACTTCATCGTCTCCACTCATTTATTCAATTAAGAGAGGGAGATTCATGATGGTCTTTCTAAATTTCTAATTGAATATTCATCTCTACCATTTCCTCAGAAATTCTAAGGAAACTGAAGTCCAACAAAAAGGAAAAAAAGAACAAAAAGTTTGGATGTGGTTGACTTGATACCCAAAGGAAGTTAAAATTTCAAGGAAACTCAACTGTATTTAAGCTTCTAAGAATATTCTTCCAAATCTCATATAACAAAGACTTAAACTATTATGTACTTAAAAAAAAAAAACACACAAAAAGCCTAAATTATTATACTAACTATTTTTTCAATTAATAAAAACTGGTTGACTAAAAAGCTCTTGAAAATTTCAAATACATCAACTTGGACCAAGACTCAAACTTTTTCCACGTTAATTCACATATTAATTTATTTCGGCTTTGTTTGGTAATCATTTTATCTTTTGTTTTTGTTTTTGAAAATTTAAGTCCATGGACACTATCTTCATCACCAAATTTCTTCCTGATTTAAAAAACCAAGCCAAATTTTGAGAACTAAAAAAAAGTTTCTTTTAAAAAAAATTTGTTTTTATAATTTGGCTAAGAATTCAACTATCGTAGTTAAGAAAGATACAAATCATGATAAGAAATATGAACGAAATAATTTTAATTTTTAAAAATAAAAACAAAAAAAATCAAATGATTACCAAACAAGACTTCATTTTTGTAACTCCACATTCTATTCTCACGATCGATTAGTTTTTTTTTTTTTTTTTTTTTTTTTATAACATAAATATGAATTTCCTCACGTTATTTCAATGTCAGTGTAGATCAAAGCCAATGGCATTTTCAAATTTTTATTTATTTATTTGTTTATTCATTAATATTATAATTATTAAACATTTTATTAAAGTATATATATTTTTTTAATTTGTTGCATTAACAATCAACTTACACTATTATGCTTTAACGATAAAACTTTGTCAATTAGAAAGAAATGAACATGCAATAAGCAATTACATCCTTATCTTTGGAGAAATTTTCTACACCACATTTTTCTACTTCGTCTATCTATTATGTACCACATCAACATGTTTTTAAAAATAAGTTAAGGTCCACTAATATTAATGTGAGATTCACGGATATTTATAAAAATAAATTATTTAGATGAACAGAAAAAAAGGTATGAGAGTCAAATAAATACCAACTTTAAAGTTAAGAAATTAATCATATGGTTTAAATAATATTTTGGTCTCTATAATTTCAATGTGCATTTTGACCTTATTGATCCATATCCTTTTAAAAATGACCATTTTGGTGATGGAACACGAGACATACGCAGCGGAATAAGGATCTAATTACACTCTAATTGTTTTTAATTTAAAGTGAAAAAACATGCAATTGAAGGAAAAAACAGTAAATTAGAAAATTACCTTTGAAGCTCCCGAAAACCACTTTTCCTCCCTGAATCTCTACTCGAATTCTTCTGGATTACCACTAGAGTTGACCTACTATCCTCTGGACTTAGAATCGGATTGTGGGACCCGGTGGATGAAGAAACCGAGAGAGAGAAAGAGATGGAAAAAGAAAATGGAATTTGGGTAGGGTTTGAGCTTTCTTTTCAGCCCAATTTTGAAAACAAAATTGGCAAAATGTCAAAATCTTTCATCCAAATTGAAAGCCCAATTATAGAAAAAACCATGCAACAATTGCATGAAATAAATTCATAAAAACCTAATACCTAGAATCTACTATCTAAGTGGGCTTAATGTCTCCACTATAAGCCAACGCCTAGCGCACTATTTTGTTAGTGTAATTATCCAACAAAAGTTTGGATTTTCCCACTAACTTTAGTCAAAGGGCAAAATAGTCATTTTG
>NC_052356.1:3568004-3594410 GCF_009727055.1 Benincasa hispida | reverse complement strand
TTTAGAACGTAAAAGTGACTATTTTATGGTTCAGTCTTATGTAAACTCTTTACATATGATGCCCCCACTCACATATCTCTATATGAATGATTCAGGATCACATCGTTTGTACTAACTACAAAGTGGGTCGCATCCATAGTGTCCCCAGAACAAGGCGTCCAAACTTATTTATATACTATAGACCATTTTGGCTATACATTTGAACTTGATCTACATTTATGTCACTACATAAAGTTCAAACTACATTAAATAGTCTTAGGATCTTAGTTTATTGGATTCAAGATTACAATTTCAATAACAACTTTATTGAAAAACAAAACAGAATATGTTTATTAATTTACAAACTACGAGTTTTAGGACATAAAATTCAACAGACTCCCATTTGGACTAAAACTCCTAGTGGAGTATCACAATGTTGAATTTGAGTGAGAAACATATGAGTACAATAAACATATGAATACAATAAACTAGGGCATATACCAAAAGTTCTCCAACTTGTCCTAGTTTACAAACTTCGTAGACCTAAACTCTGTAGGTAACCTTCAAACACTTTAGCCGTGAGGGCCTTTGTAAAAGGATCGCAATGTTTTGCTCAGAAGATATCTGGGTCACTACAATGTCTCCACGATGTACAATGTCTCGGATCAGATGGTATTTGTACTCAATATACTTGCCGCGCTTGTGGCTTCTTGGTTCTCTTGAATTTGCAACTGCACCACTATTATCACAATATAGGGTGATAGGCAGACGCATATTTGGAACGACTTCCTAATCTGTCAAGAATTTCCTCAACTATATTGCTTCCTTTGCTGCTTCGCAAGCAGCTACGTATTCAACTTCCATTGTGGAGTCATCTATAAAGGTTTGTTTTACGCTTCTCCATACTACTGCTCCTCCGTTAAGAGTGAACATTGATCCAGATGTAGACTTTCTAGCATCTTTATCAGTTTGAAAATCAGAGTCAGTGTATCCAGTAAGGATCAAATCCTTAGTACCATAAACGAGTATGTAGTTCCTCGTTCTCCTAAGATACTTGAGGATATTTTTAACGGCAGTCCAATGATCATATCTAGGATTGGACTGATACCTACTGACTATCCCTACTGCGTAGCATATGTCAGGCTAGTACATAACATTGCATACATCAGGTTCCCTACTGCGGAAACATAGGGAATGCATCTCATATCCTCAACCTCTTGAGGTATCTTAGGTCATTGATCCTTTGACAAATGAATTCCATATCTGTAAGGTAACATATCTCTTTTGGAATTTTGAATCTTATACCTAGACAACATTTTGTCTATATAAGTTACTTAAGACATGGCTAGTGTTTTGTTCTTGTAGTTCCGAATAATCTAAATCCCGAGAACATACTGCGCATTTCCTAAATCTTTCATTTGGAACTGCATTGCTAGCCATTTCTTGATGTCAGTTAGGTAACCTACTTCATTCCTAATGAGTAGAATACCGTCAACATATAAAACTAGAACGCTATAGTAGAATTGACGATCTTTTTATAAACACAAAGCTCGTCAACATTCTGTTCAAAGCCATAAGATTTGATCGCAGTATCAAATCTTTATTCCAAGATCTAGAAGCTTGTTTCAACCCATAAATGGATTTTTGAAGCTTACAAACCTTTTGTTCTTGACCCTGTGCAATAAACCCCTCTGGTTAGGCATATAGATACTCTCCTCAAGATTGCCGTTTAAAAAGACTATCTTGACATCCATCTGTCAAATTTCATAGTCATAAAAGGTGGCAATGGATAAGAGTATTCTAATCGACTTAAGCATGGCAATGGGAGAGAAAGTTTTTTCATAGTCCACTCCCTCTCTCTAGGTATAACCCTTTGCCACAAGTCGAGCCTTAAAAGTCTGTACTTTACGAGCTTGGTCTCGTTTTCTCTTGTAGATCCACTCACAACCAATTGGTTTTACATCATTTGGTTGATCTACAAGTTTTTAGACAGAATTGAAGTACATAGACTCTATTTCAAGGTCCATGGCTTTGACTCACCTATCACGGTCTACATCTTTTATCGCCTGTTTATAGGTCGATGGATCCTCTATGCCGTCATCAGGTATGACGACTTGTGTTTCTGTTAAACCCAAGTAACGATCAGGCTGATGAACAACCCTCCCACTATTTCGAGACATTCTTAACTCTTGAGAAGGATGTGACTGATCAGATATACTAGTTTTATCTACTACTTTAGTAGATGAACTAGTTCTATCTGTAGCGTCTTTGAAAATTTCATTCAATACTAGTCTATTGCGAGGTTGATGACTTCTTATGTGGTCTTCCTCTAAGAATGTGGCATTTGTCAATACAAATACCTTATTCTCTTGAGGATCGTAAAATAGACCACCTTTTGTTTCTTTTGGATAACCTACAAATAGACATAGTTTTGAACGACGTTCCAATTTTTTTAGGATTTTGCACCAACACGTGTGTCGGGCATCCCCAAATTCTAAAGTAACGTAAACTGCCTTTACGCCCTTTCTATAGCTCATAAGGTATTTTTGAAACACTTTTAGAAGGAACGTTATTCAAAATATAGACAGCAGTCTCTAATGCATGTCCCCAAAAGGAATTAGGTAACTTAGAAAAGTTCATCATTGAGCGAACCATGTCCAACAAGGTTTTGTTTCTTCTGTCAGATACACTATTCTGCTGAGGCATATTAGGTGCAGAGAGTTGTGACTTGATTCCATGTTTTATCATATAGTCCTGGAATCTTAAGTCCATGTACTCCCCACCTCGATCTGATCATAGTATCTTAATTGTTTTACCTAACTTATTCTCAACCTCAGCTTTATATTCTTTGAACTTTACAAAAGAATCAGACTTGTGATGCATTAGGTAAATATGACCATACTTTGAATAATTATCAATAAAACTGATGAAATATTCATACCCACCTCTAGCTTTGACATTCATCGGTTTACAGAGATCCGAATGTACAAACTCTAAGGGTATTGTGGCTCTGAGACCTTTTCCAATAAAAGATTTCTTAGTCATTTTTTCCTCAAGACAAGACTTAACCAGGTCAAACAGACCGATCCATAACGTCTGGTCAACGTGCGCTAACGTAGTCAATGGAGATGCAGGTTGTGTCGGGTCGACGGAACACGTGGGTCGCGAGCAGGCGAGCGCGTGAGGCGGCGAATTGGGTCGGATCGCGGAATGGGTCGAAGCACGAAACGGGTCGAAAAATTTTATCGACTACTGACGTGTGCGAGGCTTCTCCGAACCAGGTCAGAGCGCTGCTCGGGTCGAGTCTAGGAGCTTTCTTTTCGGGTTTGGTGGCTATTTCGGGTCTGTGAGCAATTTTTCTCAAATTTTGCTGTTGTCCTCTTTCCCGGAATCAAGAAATTACAACCTAATTTCAACTCTAATGACTCCAACAAATTTACAGACCATTTTTCACACATTAATGCTTATAAACATCTAAGCAATTACAAATTTCCACAAGAAATTTAGAGAAATACAATGCCAAAATAATAATAAGTCCACTTTAGTCCATATTTCACTCAACACTTGAATAGAAAAGAAAAAACACTCACCAAAAGCAATTGAGCGTAATTAAAGCATGCTCTGATACCACATGATGGAACACGAGACATATGCAGTGGAATAAGGATCTAATCACACTCTAATTGTTTTTAATTTAAAGGAAAAATACATGCAATTGAAGAAAAAAATAGTAAATTAGAAAATTACCTTTGAAGCTCCCGAAAACCGCTTTTCCTTGCTGAATCTTGACCCAAATTCTTCCGGACTACCACTAGAGTTGACCTACTATCCTCTGGATTCAGAACCAGATTGTGAGACCCAGTGGATGAAGAAACCGAGAGAGAGAAAGAGATGGAAAAAGAAAATGGAATTTGGGTAGGGTTTGAGTTTTTTTTCCAGCCCAATTTTGAAAAAAAAAAAATGGCAAAATGTCAATACCTTTTTCATCCAAATTGAAAGCCCAATTTATAGAAAAAAACCATGCAACAATTGCATGATATAAATTCATAAAAACCCAATACCTAGAATCCACTATCTAAGTGGGCTTAATGTCTCTACTATAAGCCAACATCTAGCCCACTATTTTATTAGTGAAATTATCCAACAAAAGTTTGGATTTTCCCACTAACTTTAGTCAAATGACAGTCATTTTGTCAAAGTCAAACTTTGACCAAAAAGTCAACATTTTGACTTTTTATGATTTTTTCCGTGTTGTCTAATTTTAACCTCCCGAGCATGAATCCGCATTCATTTTCTCGAAATTCAAATCACATTTGAATATAAGGCCGGTCAAAGTTTGACTTTTCAAAGTCAAAAGTAAACTCTTTGACTTTTTACATCTTTTACTATTTTCATTATTTCCGAGCTTCCGAATATATTCATATTCTTGATATTTAAATCACATTTAAATATATCTCTAAACTGAAAAACTGACCACTATATCACATATACTTGTCGGTTTCTCTCTCTTTTCCTAATTCGAACAATTCGAATTATTCTATCATACTGTTCTAAGTTTATTCCACATGAGCTAGTAGAGGAACCTAATGAACCTATAGATCATGGGCTCCAATGATCCGAGATTAGCTGGCTAAACTCTTTAGACGAAGCTAATCAACATTCGTTAACTAATGGGTCATTCTACTATAGTCCCGTAGTTGTACTCCCCTCACTATAGATATATTTCTGTCTATCTGATATAACCATGATTAGTAAGCTAATCCTTCATAGGTTGTTTGTAATCTTGGTTGGGTCATAAAACCGTTTTACCCCCAAGACTACATCTTGTTCCTTAAGTTCCCCTGATCCTCTAATGAACAATTGGTTTAAGGTCCAACCTATAAACTGAATCCCTTTCGAGCCAAGGAGAGAGTGGGGCCCATTGTTCAAGATTTTATTGACGGTATTCTACATAATAGTCTATAAGGATCTTATCACACTAAAGGGAACTACCTATCTACTATCCCTATAACGGGTAGGAGTGAATTCTGTCTTGCACCCTATGTTCCCAGCTATCCACCTGATTTTACCCCTGAAATGAGAGGCTTATTGGATCAGCGATATTGAGCTGCCCTCACCTATACAGATCTAAGGATAATTCCAAGCGAACAGGAGTTCATAGTTAGCTCAGGATTAAGATTAAGTTACTTAGGTCATCAATTAACGAAATAGTCAGTTTTATACATTAAAAGACATTTAGAATGTAAAAGTGACTATTTCATGGTTCAGTCTTATGTAAACTCTTTACATATGATGCCCCCACTCACATATCTCTATATAAATGATTCAGGATCACATCGTTTGTACTAACTACAAAGTGGGTCGCATCCATAGTGTCCCCAGAACAAGGCGTCCAATCTTATTTATATACTATAGACCATTTTGGCTATACATTTGAACTTGATCTACATTTATGTCACTATATAAAGTTCAAACTACATTAAATAGTCTCAGGATCTTAGTTTATTGGATTCAAGATTACAATTTCAATAACAACTTTATTGAAAAACAAAACAGAATATGTTTATTAATTTACAAACTACGAGTTTTAAGACATAAAATCCAACATTTGGTCAATTTATTTTTATGTTAATTTATTTTTTAAGAGACCAAAATAGTTACGCTTTTAAAGTTCAAGAACTAAAATGAACCCAAAACTAACATTTTGAAAAATAAAATTGAACCAAAATTGAAAGTATATTGAATCTTTCATAGGTGTAAGAACTAAGAGTGTTAAAAAAAAATCCGATGATCTGAAAAAACCGATCAACCAACCTAACCCGTGTGGTTTGGGTTAGGTTATCAAGTCATTTGGATTGGGTTGGGTTCAAATAAATGAAAATTTTCTGAGTTGGGTTAGTTCATGGATTCATCTAATATATCTCAAACCAACCCGAATACATTATTAACTTTAAAACATTTTTTATTATTATTTATAACATAATTATTTATACATATATTGATTTTAATTTTATTTAATTTTAATATTTTTTAAATAATTTATTCTTCAACAACTCTTAAAAGTAGTTTCTTTGCACTTTAGAAAGCAAATTTTCATTAGAAATTTCTTTTTAAATAAATGATCCGATTAACTCCAATCCAATCCAAACATTTCATGGTTGGGTTGGGTTGAGTTGGTTGAGTTGGGTTAAGTTCATTTTTTAATAAGTGTTATTTGGGTTGAAAAAATTTATAACCCGAACAATTGGGTTGAGTCTAAAAAATCTTTCAACACAACCCATGAACACCCATAACAAGAACCAAAATAAATTAAATAAAAAAAATTTAGGACCCAAAATAGTATTTAAACCTAATTATATTATACACATTTAAACTCTGTTCTATTTTATTTTGGTAGTACAATGGAAAATAGGAAATTCAAGCTACCAACATAGTCATACATGTGGATTATGTGGGAAGAACAAATTTGTCCACCAATCAAAATGGAGAAAAACAAACTTGAAGAAACAGACAAATCAATTAGATAAACAAATCACAAACTTGAATTAAACACCAATAATCTTATACTACGTGTAATCCATAGCTAAATTAAATTACCCATTTGATTTCAAGAACTTTTGGTGACAATGTCCATTGGATAGCAACCCAACACCCTGAAGAACGAAATGTATTCCTTCAACTCCGCCATGGCTTCTTCACCTCTCTCTTCCGCCATTGATGCCTCAAAGTCCACGTAGAACACGTACTCAAACCTCTTCACCGTCTCCGCCACCCTGATCGGACAGCTCCGGTACGGCCTCGACTCGATCTTCGTCAAGTTAATGTTCCTCACCGCAAACGCCGCCAGCACCTTGAACAGAGCCGGCGTTCCTTTCTCCAACGCGAACACTATGCTCGTCTTCAACGCCCGATCCGCTTCCGGATTTACCGGATCTCGCGCCAGAACCACGAATCGCGTCACGTTTCTCGAATCGTCTTGGATTCCGTTCGCGAGGATTTCGAGTCCATAGAGCTCGGCGGCGCGTGTGCTTGCGATTGCAGCCGTATCGCGGAGGTTGTTGAGGGCTATGTGTTCGGCGGCGCCGGCGGTGTCGTCGAAGGCCTCACGCGCGGCGTTGAGGCCGAGTTTGGTGAGAGTTTGTTCGCATTGAGCAAGGGCTTGAGGATGAGAAATGACTCGCCTGATGGATTCTGGTCGGACTCCTGGTAAAGCCAAGAGGCAATGGTGAACCGGCAACTGAACCTCGCCGATTATGTGGAGGCTATGGCGGAGGAGAAGATCGTAGTTACGATGAATTGAACCGCCGAGGGAGTTTTCGATTGGAAGAACTGCTAGATCGGCAATGCGATTCTCCACAGATTGAAACGCCGTCTCGAATTGATCGCAGGGGATGGTTTCGCAGTTAGGGCAGGCTTTGGCGACGGCGGCTTCAGAGTAGGCACCAGGAACGCCTTGGTATGCGACGTGAAGCTTCTGAGCGTCCATTGGAACCGGAGACTAGTTTCCGGTCACGGTGACGGAGGCGACGGTGGAGCGCTCGATTTGTTGCTCTGGGTTATTACAATTTACAACCTGGATGGACGGAAATAATGGTAGAGCTATAGCTCTTTTTATGCTAGAAAAATATGAAAAAAAAAAAACTTGTGTTCCCTTTGTGGCACCCAATAAAATTCTAACATCTGGTAAATAATTTTTTAAAAAAATATTATTTAATATTTTTATTTGTATATGAGAAAGGGGAATGCACGTCCTCAAATATAGCGCACTTAAAAAAAATATTATCCAACCTTTTAATTTAAGGTCAAATTCTTTGACCTTATATGGACATTATTTATAATTAATATTGAGAACAAAAAAATATTAATACACTTTAAATTTTAAAACGTAAAATTATTTATGAATCAACTAATGAAATGATCAAAATCAGGTGTGCTCACATGAAGTTTTTGGAAAAACATATTTCGTAGAGTTGAACTTGAGTTAGTGTTGATTTGATGTAATGTGATTCGATTTCTATTACTTGATCTTCTAATTCTCTCGATTGAATGAATGTGTTTGACTTGAACAAGAAAAACACTTGTTAGTGAATTCTCTCTGGGTTAATACAGAATTGCTAATCCTTTGGGATGAGAGGTGCTCTTCTATTTATAGGGTTGGGCTTTATGGACTTGGACCTAGTTGGCCCATGGGTCTAGACTTGATTGGGCCATAGGTCTGGCTTTTGGCCTAATTAATTGGATTTGAATTATTTTGTCATTTTAGAACCAAATTAAGCCCATATTTGGGCAGACCAACGTCCAAATTATAATGCCAAATTGAACGAAATTATTTTACTCTGAAAACACGTGACATCATCGGAATTTGTCTTCAATTTCAATTTGGGACACGTGTCAACTCTTAACTAGTCACAAATTTGATGATTTTGACACTTTGTGACGTGGTGACCCATGATTGGTTCGAAATTTCTCCTGGTGAAAACAAAAAACAAGCAACCTAAATTCATTTACTAAAAGATGTTAACCTATCTCTTAGAAAACAAAAAAGGATGATGTTAATCTAGTTGCAAAATAACATCGGCAAAAATGATGATGTTGAGGATTATGCTACCAAAATGAATATAATGCAACTAACATGATCAATATACTTTCATGAAATCAAAGGTTGGATCTCCATCTATTGTTTATATCTCTCTAGTCGTTGAATTTAAATCTATAAAAATTGCGCTAAGCATATAATTAAAAAAAGATTTCTAACTTTTAAACATTAAAATGTTGTCATTTTATATTTGGAAGAGCATCCCATGGGAGTAAGAGCTGTTTGACAAGAGTTAGAGGTAGAGAATGGAAGATGAGAGATGTATTTCCATTTCTGATAGATTATTGAATTTAGAATGACAAAAGCTTTAAGTCCAATAAAAAAAGAAATTGATTTTGAGATATACTTCGTACTATCAACTATGATATCAAAGTTCATAAAGGCCAAATAGGTATTCAGTCCAATAAAAAGAAATTGTGATTCAATGAAGAATGGTGAATTCAAAAGAGGTATTATCTTAAGGTGACATGTTGAGAACCCTACGATGGAAAAATCAAGGGATCTTACACTCCTTATGAGATAAATGAACTTCTCCTCATATTGTCAATTGGTTTGTATATCAATCTCTTAAATATTGCATGTAGAGAGGATTTAGAAAAGGAAATATTTTCCAACTAAGATAGAAATAAAGGCTTGAAATATGAACATGAATTTCTCTTAATTTTTAAGGAGATTGTGACAGTAACAGAGTGATTCAAAGCTGGAGTAATCCATAACAACGTAGAGATTTTGCTAAATAAGGAAGGAGTTTAGTAATTTCGAATATCAACTTTGACTATTTTTTTCTTTTTCAAAACATTGTAGGCTGTCAAAGCCTTGTGTGCTTGATTTTCTGTCTAATTTTAAGGGTTAACTGGTAGTTGTTAATGATCAATGTAAACAACTCATGTGCTAGTTGTCTGAACATTTTAAGTAATTTACACGTAAAAGAGATCTATTACAGCTTCTTGTCTTTTTTCTACAAATCGCACAAGGAGTCAAGAATTTATATCATATTGGCGTGCAAGTTTTCAAAGAAAAGTTGGGATGTTTTTTCTTTCGATCAATGTT
Source organism: Benincasa hispida (assembly GCF_009727055.1). Lineage (NCBI taxonomy): Eukaryota > Viridiplantae > Streptophyta > Magnoliopsida > Cucurbitales > Cucurbitaceae > Benincasa > Benincasa hispida. The sequence continues at coordinate 3,584,785 of NC_052356.1, read as the reverse complement.
AATATGTTTGGTGTTGGCAGGGACAACTTGTCTGTGACATCCCACAAAATTTTGTTCGTAATGTAATTTCAGCATTTTCTAATATTTGAGATCATTTTTTAATTTTGAAAATTTAATTGGATTACTAAGATTATTGAGAAAGGAATATTTCAATTTAATTGTTTAATCAAAGGAAATTTGTGGGAATTGGACTTTATGTCACACAAATTTAATTTGAAATTAATGTCAATAATTAATTTCATTTTGTAAGGGGTTATGTGTAATGACCCGATCCCCTAGGACTTAAGTTAGGTCGTTACTAAATACATGCATGCATGAAACTCAAAATGACACTCGGTTATGGCGAAATAAATGGTAATTAAATAAGGCAAGTTCAAAATTCTTTCATTAAATTCAAATATTAAAACAATAGTAGGGTACTCATAAATCATAAAGGACAATAAATAAGTCTGAAAAACAATTCTTAAAAGTAAGTTTTAAACATCAAAACTAAAAGTTAAGAGGAACATGAAAAAAACTTTAAATCTACATGAGCGGAAGCGTAAAAACTAGCCCCAGTGGGGCTCGATCACGAATTCCGCTTGTTCATCGCCAATGCATCTCTATCCTTACCTGAAACAATAACATGAGAAAGAATGAGTGAAACAACAACATGAGAAAGAATGAGTATAAAATACTCAGTAAGTAAACCCACTATTGGGGTCAGGCTGGGCATCTATGTCCTCTAGATACCCACCTCTGGTGAAACATATAAACTGCTCTAGTCCTCATGGGACACATATGCACATGAAACAAGAAGGAGACTGAGTCCTGTTTTACTGTAGTTAAGTATGCCCACTACCTCTGGTGAATCCCAAAGGAGACACTGGTGAATCCCGAAGGAGACACAAACTGGTGAATCCCGAAGGAGACACAAACTGGTGAATCCCAAAGGAGACACAAACGGGTGAATCCCGAAGGAGACACAAACTGGTGAGTCCCAAAAGAAACACAAACTGGTGAATCCCGAAGGAAACACAAATTGGTGAATCCCAAAGGAAACACAAAATCTAATGGTATCTAACTAATCAGACATTTGCACAGTCTTAACATCATAATCATCACTGTACGAATTTATGACATACATATAAACCTCAACATCATGGCTCTACAACATACACATATACCTCAACATCATGGTTCTACAATATACATGTATACCTCAACATCATCAGATCAAATACAACCATGGAAGCACATACCATCTCATACTAGCATTCAAGTGTCTATGTGCATAAATAAATAATTCAGATATCATATATCAGAACATACTTTAATCATGTTAGTCATTCTGCCATAACCTTCCTTTAACATGCTAGCATACATCTAATGTCTGGCCCATGGGCAGTTCCAGTAGTAAGATTACTTACCTCAACTTGGTAAAAAACGCAAAACAAAATCTCCTTAGAACTTATTTAGCACACTTGAATCAACCTAAAGTTACGACTTGGTCCAAGACAAATTCCGATACTCGATTTAATTAGCCAATCTGATCATGAATTAAATCCAAAATCAATAACTTAATTTTCCCACTATTACTCTCAATCCAAAAGAATAACCATCCAACAACTTACAAAACTTAACGATCTTTATCAATTTTTTGCAAAACAAAATGGTATCTAGGTGGATGGTCAATGCCTCAAAACTTCCAAACCTTGAATCTAAGTTTCAAACCAAAGAGAGATTATTAATTTAACCCAAAATCAAAGGGGTGAACTTCACCTCCCAAATTATAAGAAAAAATAAGTCTTACCCAAGGTTTTCCTCAAAATTTCGGCAAAGATCGGGGCAATGGCGGCCGACGGCGTGTCGACTTGTGGCTACCATAAATAGGCAGCGTGTGTTGCTGTCGGACGACATAAATTGTTTAGGCTAGCGGCTGGTAGTGAGGGTCTTGCATGAGGAGGGTTTGCGAGAGTGAGAGAGAAAGGGAATTTCTAGTTTACAGATTTTATTCAGTAGTGATTACGAACAAACTAGGGCTTCAAACAACGATCCAACCGTTCAAAATGAAACTATATATGTCTCAAACAAAATTTGAGCACGATCCAACGGTTCAAACTTTGAAAATAGATAATTTTGTGGAAGCTGTCGCTGAACAACCGAATTGTTTCCCAATTTTTGACCTCTTTTCACTCTCATTTAATTACAAAAATATCTCAATTCTTTTATTTTTTCCAAAATTTGAAAAGATAAATAAAATATTTTATCATAATATCTCCAAAATCTCCAAAGATTCTATTAAATTTAGAAATCAATTAACTTTTCAAATTATCTTAATTTAGGCTTTAAAAACCAAAATTAAAGAGCATAACATCCATCAATTTGATACAAATTAAATTCTTCCAAATATTTAAATCAATTCAAAACCACATGAAATTAATTATCTCTTTTAATTTTTTAATTTTTTTTAAGTTGGCCTTAAAATCCAAAATCAAAGGGAAGCAAAATTCAATATTTTCAAGATAATCAGTTTGAATTTCTAATCAATTAAATTCAATTTAACCAATAAAAGTTTTTCAATTATTTCATTTTAACCCCAATTTTCCAAATAAAAGGGAAATTTAAACTTAATAATTTTAGATAATTAACTTAAATTTTCCTGAAATTCAGAATGTTACATTATGTCTCCCAAATTTAATTTGAAATTAATGTCTAAGAATTAATTTCATTTTGGAAGGGGTTATGTCACACAAATTTAATTTGAAATTAATGTCAAGAATTAGTTTCATTGTGGAGGGAGTTAGTTAAATTCTTTGTGAATTGAAAATTTTAAGGGAGAAAGGGAATAAAAGATGGAAGCAGGCTCTGATTGAAAGAAGATTTTGGAGATTGGAATCTTGAGAGTGGTTGTTGCTCAGGCTTCGTTGGGGAATTGAATTCAAATATTGATTATTAAAGACTACCGCTTGGATTGGTATCTGATTCTAGTATCGAGGTAAGTAATCTTATTACTGGAAACTGCCCACGTGCCAAGCAATATAGTTATGATTTACTGAGGATTGTTGATGGTTTGATGTTTATGTATGTGTTTGTTGATATGAGGATTTAAAAGATTAGATGCGCCTAGAGATATTTGAATGCTAGCATGATTTGAGTATATTATTATTCTATGAGATTCTATTTGATCTGAGGATGATGAGATGTATATTCATGTTATGACGCCTATGATGTTGCAGTAGTAATAGCTTCCTCACTATTAGTTAGATACCCACTAGAGATTGTGTTTCCTTCGGGATTCACTAGAGGTGGTGGTTTTCTCTGGGGTCCACTAGAGATTGTATTTCCTTTGAGATTCACTAGAGGTAGTGCTTTCCTTCGGGATTTACCAGAGGTTGTGTTTCCTTCGGGATTCACCAGAGGTGGTGTTTTCCTTCGGAATTCACTAGATGTTGTGTTTCCTTCGGGATTCACTAGAGCTGGTGTCTCCTTCGGGGTTCACCAGAGGTTGTGGGTCCTACATGACTTACTAAAGGTAGTGGGTATACAGTAGGATGAAATTCAGATATTCATGTGTATATGTGTCCCATGGGGACTAGGGGCGTGGTTATGTTCCATAGAGATAGGCATTTAGAGGACATACTTACTGAGTATTTTATACTCACCCTTTCTTATGTTTATGTTTCAGGTAATGGTAGGAACACGTCGGCGAATGACAAGAGGAATCCATGAACGAGCCACTGGGGACCAGTTTTAATGCTTCCGCTCATGTTTTAAGAGTTCTTTTATGTTTTTAACTTTCGGTCTTGACATTTGAAACTTATCGTTTGAGATTTGTTTTCAGACTTATTTATTTCCATTTATGACTTATGGGTATCCTATCATTTGATTTTAATATTTGAATTTAATGAAAATCTTTTAAGTTACTTTATTTATTTAGCATTTATTTCACTATAAAAAGGATGTCGTTTTAACTTCCATGCATGCATGCGTTTAGTAATGGCCTAGCTTGAGTCCTAGGAAGTCGGATCGTTACTTTGTCCCCCTTGGATCAAGCTAGGCCGTTACTAATACTACCTGTTTGGAGAAAGAAGTTTTCACTTGTGAAGATTGGAATCCTTATCGAAGATATTCTTTTTATCGGGAACTCTCTGTTAATAATACTACCTATTTTTTTTTTCGTGCCTTAGCTCCTTTGACTTTCTGAAATTATGTAGTTTTAGATTGTATTCTCTCTCTCATTTGTGAGGATAAGGTTAGGGAGTAGTTGGTCGTAGTGTTTACCATTGGTTTTAGGTCTTTTTTTTCCCTTCCCCAGCCTAGGTTTGTTTAGCACTTCACAGACTCACGTGGCTGACAATCATCCCTACTATCATTTTTTTTTAAAAAAAGATAATCCCTAATATCAATTGGTGAAGGATATTTCAATCCACGAATAATTTAGTACATAAGGTGCTTATGACTTCTAAGGATCTATGTTTTATCCTCTATCTGAATTTTTTTTTTTTTTTTTTTTTTAAAAAACTCAACCTGAAAATTTTAAAATTAAAAACAAAAATCAAAGCAAAATTGAAGATACTATTTTGTCACTCTTTTTTTTTCCCTCTTAAATCAGGCTAATTTAGAAAACTACTAAAAAAAATTGCATGTTATTGTAATAAATGTTTGTAAGATAAACTTAATAATAACAATTATTATTAATGAAAACTTGCAAAATAAAAAATTCGAATCTCTAATTTTTTATATTATGCATAGTCTAAATAATTAAAATATCAAAGTCAATTTTAATTTTACACATATGATTGATACCTCGATAAAATATGGATATCAACCGATAGTTTTATAAATATAAAATTTGTTATATTATGCATAGTTTAGTAAACGATCTCGTGCATAGGCTATCGTTTAGCTACCGTGCCTATCGCTTACCTCCATCGTTTAGCGTTGACGCCTTATCGTCTAACGTATTCACTTATCGCTTAATGTTATTGCCTATCGCTTAGCATTCTGCTAGTGTGTCTGCTCATTGTCTAGCACAGCACGACTATCGTCTAACGCTCATGCCCATCGCGTAGCGCTATCGTGTAGTCTATCGCTTAGCGTCCGCGCATCTGCTATACGATCGTCCAGCACCTGCCTACACAATTAATGATCGTCCAGCGCCCACCTACACGATTGGGTGTGGCCGACGACGGATGAATGAGAGGATCAACACCACGGACGACTGGGTGCGAATTCAGATCCGAGCCAGATCTACACCACGACAGACTCTTCACCCACGATCAACGAACAAATGACAGACTTTCACCCAGATCTATACCACGATGGATGATCAACGGACGAGGATCTACACCACGGACGACTGGATTTGGAAGAGAGAAGTGAGAAAGAAGAGCGTCTGAAGAGGGAAGTGTGAGAATGAGAGGAAAAAGAAAATAAGGGGAGAGTGAAAAGGGAAAAATAAAGCGAGTCTTTAATGTCTACCCCTACAATGTCGGTTTAAAACCGACATTAAAGATCCGTTTTTTTATAAAAAACAAAACCGACATTATATATCTGATTTCACTTTTTTCAACCGACATTAAAGTCTAAAATTCTTGTAGTGAAACTAAAAGCAATCTTTATCTTTAAAAAGAGTAATCAAATCAGCATTGAGAAACTATGTTTTGGAAACTCAATTATAAATTATTGTGGTTAGGCAACTTCTTGTTTTTTCGTTTTGGTTTTCTATAAGATATACTTATTTTGTGCCATCCATCCAATCATCTAATAAAAAATTGCCATGTGATTACTTTTTTTTTTTAAAAAAATATTTTTATATATTCTTTTCATCTATGTGATTGAAGGAGATACATGAGACTGCATCAAGTATTATTCTTAAAAGTTTGGCTTGTAAATAACTTTTTCTTTTTTAATTAGTCTTCAACTTTCTAAAGATGTCTTCAAATCTATACCATTTATTTTATTAGAGAAGTCTTTGAACCTGATTTTTGTTTTTAATTTTTTTTAAACACTTCATATACATGTGATCGAAAGATAACATACTATAAAAACGGAAGGAAAATACGCATAACTTTGTTTTTTTTAAAAAAAAAATGAAAAAAGGAAAAGGAGAATTTTCAAAAATAGAATAATAAGGAAAACTATTTACACATTATAATCTTCTTTTGATAGAGGTTGATAAAGGCGTATAGAATTCTATTTATGTCCATCTGTGTTTTTTTTACTATTTCTATAAATAGTTTGACATTTTTTCTATTCATAAAAATTTTGTAAAAAAAAAAAAAAATTTCAAAATGTAAATTAAAAAATTAAAATTTCATTTTCACAATTCTCTTTATATGACAACATAAATATAATTCAAGAGATGAAGACATTAATTACCTAAAATGTGACAGGTTTGTATACCAAACTAAAAATACTTCTCTACATGGAAGTGGACCTTCATCCAAATCAAGGGGCATGGAGTAAAAAAAACAAAAGAAAGAAAATAAACATGATTTCTATTTTCTTTTAATAAAGTTCAGAAATTTTTTAGCATACTAAAAAATAAAATTATGATTTTGATAAAAGAATATAAATATAAAAAAATATACCTTTTTTCAATAAACAAACGTGGAATTGGGTTATTGAAACTTCAATCTTTAGAGAACTTCATTATTCAATTATGTTGAACTATCTTACTTTGGTTATAAAAAATATACAAATGTCCTATTTATTTTTTCTAATTTTTACAATTCAAGTATATTATCTTATAGAGGAGGTTAGGGATAACTTCATAAATCAAATTGGGTTGTCAATTGTTGATTTGTTTTCAAATTAAAGTAAACAGATTTTGTCTTTGTTTGATTGTATCAACTTGGATCTTAAATTTTCAATTTCATCCAATTGAATTTCAAACATAAATTACTGTTGTAAGTTTTATCCTCAGTTGAATTTTCACTAATCCATACACTAATTTTAATATATGGATTAGTGAAAATCTTCCTAAACTTCATAATTTCAATAAACTAAAGTTTTCTACCATAATAAGTTTGACCAATACATTAATTAACTATAAAATAATTTTGTCAAAATTTATGAATTAAAAAAGGAAAAACTCTAGTGTCGTCTTTCTAAAATTTTTTCAATTTCATATCGTGCACATATTTTATATTTCCTAAAATAATATTTGATGCGAGAACTTATTAGAAGTTTAAGGTAAAAAGTGGGTTGTTACCCAATTTTTTGATGAAAATTTCTAGTGAATTGTAGTGGATGAGATTGAATGAATCCCAAAAACAAAGGAAAATTCTTGGAATATTGAAGGCCATATTTATTTGAATGGAAAATGAAGTAGGTAGGAAAATCTCTATCTTGTTTGATGTGTTTTTAAAAAACAAAGGTTAGTTGAGAAAATTCTTCACAATCAAGTGGGAAAAGAATCCAATGGGAAAACACATGAGGGAATTTCAAATTATCCTCTTTGGGATGCAAAAGTTTTCAAAGTTTAAACAAAGAAAATGATGTTTTCCAAGAAAGAAAGTGGAAAGATCTAAGCAAAACATTACAAAATACAAAATAATAAACAAAGAGAGAGAAAGGACAATATTGTCATGTTTGAAACATTATATGTGTGGAGTAAGAACTCAAATCTTTCCCTCTTGGTTGATGATATTTAATTTATACACCTAACTTTTGAGAGTTTTTTCAATTAAAATTTTATATTAAGAATTGTATTTATTTAAATTTTGATCTTTCATAAGTATATCAGTTTATTAGATGTTGATTGAAAAATATATATCGTGTGAGACTTATAATTATTGTTTCAATCAAACTCCTAAATTTTTATAAGTGAATCAATTTATACTTTTTAGTAAGCATTCCTTTGAAAATTGTCAATATATCAATTCTTACACGTGTAAACTTATTCAAATATTTGATCAACAAAATGGACAATTAAAATTGATACATGGAGGTTTTTCAAATGAAATCCTAATTGAGAGTCCAAATTGATCTGCTCATGAGAGTTTATGAGTTTAATTGATAAATCACTTTTGGTCACTCAACTTTCATTAAAGTAACAAATTAATCTTTGAACTTTTGTTGGTAACGATTTAGTCTATGTACTTTCAAATTTCTAACGATTTAGTTTTTGAACTTTAATAAGTAATAATTTGATGCTTATACTTTACCATTTATAACGAATTAGTCCTTATTATGAAAAATATTCTTAAGATTTAATAAAAAAATTTTCACATGTAGAATGTTAAATTGATCGAAAATATTTTCTTAATAAACTATAAAGATTTGGTTGTTACATAACAAATTTCAACACTTAATTTTAAAGTGGTTTTTCATAATAAGAACTAAATTGTTACAATTTTCAAAATATAGGTACTAAATTGTTACTTATTAAAGTTTGGGGACTATATTGTTACAATTTGAAAGTACAGAGGCTAAATCATTATCAACTAAAGCTTAGGAACTAAATTGATACTTAAGGACCAAAAGTGATTTTTAACTTTGATAAAACTATAAGTCTCACACGATGTTCCAAATGAAATGTAATGAAGAGTATAAATTGATACAATTACAAAAGTTTGAGGTTTAAATTGATATAATTAATAGTTCATAATGTTAATTAATACAACTTTAAAGTTTAGAAATATAAATTTAATTTTTAAAATTTTTTATTATAACAAATATAGGGATATGAGAATTTGAACCTCCCAATATTAAAGAGAATGAGAATGAATATATACCTAATTACAGATGAACTATGTTCGTGTTGACTTTTGATTGAAAATATATATCTCAACCAATTAAATTGTATTCAAGTTAGTTAGGGCTTTTACTCTTATAATTAGTTAAATTTGATCAACAAAATTTATGAATAAAGATTTTTGTTTTGTAGTATTAATTTCTCCACCCATGTAAATACAAACACTTAATAGGTTAATATACTTTTTTTTTTCTCTAAACCTCTAATTGATTTATGTCAATCTGAGCATGACATATTTCTTTCCTTAAAGGGTTATTTGATGCATGATAAAAATAGAGAGTTGAGACAGTAATTATTATCTAGAGAGTTATATTGTCTGTGTTAGGTGTGCAGAGTTGAGTTGAGTTGGTAATTGGATGCAAAGTTGAGTTGAGTTGAGTTGGGGTATCCAATGATGTTTTTGTAAATGAAACTGATTTTGTCTTTTTTTTTTTTTTTTTTTTTTTTTCGTTATTGTTGATTTTAATTTTCAACTATACACATATTTTTCTAACTTTTCTAAGATAAAAACAAAAAAACTTCCAATTCTTTTCCATCTCAAAACATAACAAATTATCTACAAAGTATTCATATAAAGAACACAAAACTTTGAACTCGATTTTTTAAACACTCAAATAGAAGTGATTATTCTATTAAAAAGCCCAACTTAATCATTAATTACCGTAAAAATTAAAAAAGACTGAAAGGATTAGTGTCATCAAACATTGCTTTAGATAGAAGAGATGACACTTAAATGTTAATCTTAAAAAAAAAAAAAAAACCAAAAGTTTACAATTTAAATCATAAAACCAACTATTAGATAGTCTTTTTTGACCAATTTATGGAATGTGGATTTACCTTTTTCTAAAACCGGTGAAATGATTTTAGAAATATTGATGTCTATTTTTCTACTATTATGTTGCATTAGTGTACAAACTTGAGCCATAATTTTAAATTCTACTATTTCAATTGAAAACATCAAGGGATAGGTTGTTTAAAACATATCGTTGAACTTTTGTTTAGTGAAACAATAATAGGATGTCGTATGTAATTTTTTTAGATCTAAGAAAAAAATAAAATAGAAGAAGAATAATTAGATCTAAAAGAACAACCATAGAAAGAAAATCAAAAAAGAGAAATGAGTGAGGAGTGAGAAAGAAAAGGGAAAATAAAATCCATACGAGCCAGACAGAGAAAGAAGAGGGAAAATGAGAAAGACGAACCATGCGATGAAAGAAGAGAGAAGATGATAGAAGGAGAATAAATGTGAAGATAACATGAGAGAGAGAGAAACGACAAAGTAATTGAGGGAGTTAGGAGAGTAATGAAAACACGTAGAAAACGGGTGAGAGTGAGAGTGATAAAATGGTGGGCAATTAAATCCACAATTTTATTTTTATCATTGGTCATCGAAGTTGGGGACATGAAGGTGGTAGGCAGAGTATGTCACCAAAGTTTCTTGTGCGAAGGTAGTCGCTAGAGTTGTTGTCGGAGGTGGTTGGGTGGAGTCCGAAGTTCTTCGTCGAAGTTGGTTTGGCGAATGTGGAAGTCAGAGTTTTTTTTTTTACCAATGTGGTTGTCGGAATTGGTTGCTAGAGTGTTGTCGGAGGTAGTTCCCGGAGCTCGAAGTTGGTTGTCGGAATTAGCCACCTGTAGGCCCAATCCCACGAACTCCAGAAGATATCCCACGAAATAATTACTGAAGGTATGCCTCTACACGAACAATTCCAAGTTGCTGTCATTATTGATAAACTGTCCTCTTTGTGGAAGGAATTTAAGAACACTTTGAGGCATAAGACCAAGGAGTTCATCTTGGAGAGTCTTATAACCCGGCTAAAGATCAAGGAGGAAGCCCGAAAGCAGGATCAGAGGGAGGAAGTAAACGCAGTACTTAGGAAACCCGCCTTTGTCGTGGTAAAACCTGACAAAAAATCTAAGGGGACAAAGAGGAAAGGTCAGAACTGTGGCTCCAGCAACCAGAACCAACAAAAAAATAGAAGCCCCCTTCAGGAGAAACGGTACAATTTCTCTGCTTTAATTGTAATAAACCTGGACACATAGCTAGGAACTATAGGAACAGGCGTTGTCCTGCTGGTCAGGCGAACCTGACAAAAGAACCGTTAATCGCCATGATCACAGAAGTAAATGTGATTGGTGGTTGTGAAGGGTGGTGGATAGACACTGGCGGACGCGCCATGTCTGTCATGACCTTAATCTATTTAAAACTTATACTGAAACTAAGGATAAGAATATTCTATTGGGAGATCACCACTCCACGAAAGTTGCTGGAATTGGCGAGGTGGAACTGAAGTTTATCTCTGGGAAAACCCTCACGTTGAAGGACGTTCTGCACACTTCAGAGATACGAAAGAATTTGGTTCCGGGCTATCTCCTCAACACAGCCGAGTTTACTCAAACTATAGGGGCAGGCCTATATATCCTTACCAAACATAATGTATTTGTAGGGAAAGGGTATGCAACTGAGGGAATGTTCAAATTAAATTTAGACTTTAATAAAATGAAATCTTCTGTGTATATGCTGTGTTCTATGAATATTTGGCATGCTAGACTCTGGCATGTGAATAAGAATTTAATTAGTACATGATTAGGCTGGAAATGATACCTAAGTTATCCACGAATGATTTTGATAAATGCGAGTATTGTAGTCAGGCTAAAATTACTAAAACTTTGCATAAATCTGTACTTAGGAATTCTGAGCCTCTAGATTTGATTCATTTTGATGTGTAAATTTGATGGCATATTGACTAGGAACAGTAAAAGATATTTCATTACTTTTATTGACGATTGCTCTATTTTACTTTTGTATACTTGCTGAAAAAAAAAGTGATGCTTTTGATGCCTTAAAACTTTTTGTTTCTGAAATAGAGAATCAGTTTAATAGAAAGGTTAAAAGACTTCGTAGTGATAGGGGAACCGAGTACGACTTCGAAAATTTTAATGAATTCTTTAACTCACATGGAATAATACACAAAAATACCGCACCTTATTCTCCTAAAATGAACGGAAAAGCCGAAAGAAAAAATAGAACTTTAGCTGAGCTAATAGTTGCTATTTTACTTAGCTTAGGAGCCGCGTCTTATTGGTAAGGTGAAATCATTCTTACCGTATGTTATGTTCTAAATAGAATCCCAAAATCTAAAAATAAAACTTCACCTTACGAAATTCTCGAGAATAAGAAACCAAACTTGTCCTACTTTAGAACATAGGGTTGTCTAGCCTTTATAAGGATTCCTGACCCAAAAAGAAGAAAGTTGGCTAGTAGAGCTTACGAGTGTGTCTTTATAGGTTATACCTTAAATAGTAAAGCCTATAGGTCCTATGATCTAGTGAATCAAGTGATCATTGAATCAATCGATGCTAACTTCTTTGAAAATAGGTTTCCTTTTAAATCAAGGAATAGTGGGGCTTTGGATCAAGTGGTGTAACCCTAGTTAGAAATCCTAACCCTAGAGAGGAAACTGACCCAGAACCTAGAAGAAGCAAAAGAGCTAGAACTGCCAAAGATTTCGAAAATGACTTCATGACCTACAATGTAAAAGAAGACCCTAAAGATCTAAGAGCTGCCCTGTCCTCAGTAGATGCCAACCTATGGCAAGAAGCCAAAAATGATGAGATGGACTCACTTGAGTCAAATAGGACTTGACACTTAGTAGATCTACCCCTAGGATGTAAGGCAATAGGGTGCAAATGGATCTTAAGGAGGAAACTTAGACCTGATGGGACTGTCGATAAATTTAAAGCCAGGTTAGTAGCGAAGGGCTTTAGACAGAGAGAAAACATAGTTTTCTTTGACACATTCTCCCCTGTCACTAGAATTACCTCTATCTGTGTCCTATTCTCTCTCTCTTCCCTTTATAACCTCGTAGTACATTAGATGGATGTAAAAACCGCTTTCCTAAACGGTGAACTTGAAGAAGAAATTTACATGGAACAACCTGAGGGTTTTGTTGTCCATGGTCAAGAAAATAAGGTGTGTAAATTAGACAAATCTCTCTATGGACTAAAACAAACTCCTAAGCAATTGCATGAAAAATTTGACAACCTTATCCTATCTAAAGGTTTCAAGGTCAATGCAAGTGACAAATGCATCTACTATAAGTTTGATAATAACCTCTGCACTATCTTGTATCTATGGACTAAAACAAACTCCTAAGCAATTGCATGGGTAGAACTTGCACGTCATAAATGATGTAAAATCAATATTGAGTGTGAACTTCAACATGAAAGACTTAGGAGAAGCTAGTGTAATCTTAGGCATAAAAGTAAATAGGTCTAAAAAGGGATTTTCTTTGGATCAATCTCATTATATAGAAAAGATTCTAAAGAAATATAATTACTTTGAGTGTAAACCAGTCTGTAATCCTTATGACCCTAGTGTCAAGTTGTTCAAGAACACTGGTGATAGTGTTAATCAATCTGAGTATGTGAGCATCATAGGCAGTCTTAGATACGTTGCCGATTGCACTAGGTCTGACATAGCTTATACTGTAGGATTACTTTGCAGGTTTACAAGCAGACATAGTAAAGTGAAGGAAATCAGAAGCGAGATTTCCATGAGCAGCAGAACAAGACTATTCTAAATTACAATCATGAATTAACATATATTTACTGTCGACTTCAAAACAAGCGGTTATACAATTACAATGCAGAAATTACAGCATGAATAAATACCAAATGTACAGAGGGAAACACTACACACATTTGCAGAAGTGTCTCCACGATCCAATGAGCACTCTGATCGAACAACTGCAACCACGAGCACCCGATCTACACGACCGCAACACTGCAATGGCACAGCACGAACACTTCGCGCTCGTCCTCAATGATCTCCTCGATCACGAACTCCTCCACAATAGCACTAACACCGCGCTCGTCCTCAGCGACACGAATGACCTCCACGGCATTACGAACGGCCTCCAAAAAACCTTGACGGTGTCGAGTTGAGTCTGACACCATCAACAAGGCGACCTTGGTATTCTCGATGTGAGAATCCAGAGGGTGGGCTCTGTTCGGACATGGTATGAGACAGACGAACAGAAGAAACAACGATCACGTACACGACTGGGCAAGTGGGAGATGGCTGAGACCTATCTTGTACCTTGGGCACAAGATTGTCTAGCAAAGCTATGCGATCATTTAGTAAACACTGCACGATCGTTTAGCTCGCACCTGCACGATCGTTTAGCTCGCCCAATCGTTGTTTAGTAAATCTGTATTTACTTGACGACTTCGTGACTTTCTTTTCGCGGAGAGACAAACTTTTGTGAAAAACTATTTTCAAAATAGGAAACCACTTTCCTTTTAAACTCATGGTTACTATGATCCAATAACCACCTACTACTTTGGTTATTTAAAAGAAAAATAATTAAATATCAAATAATTAATATTATTATAAACATAAATGATAACCAACTTAACATACTATATTTATAACCTATACTTTTAATATTTCATCTCATGAAACATATAAACCATAGTTCTTTTTCAATTCCATGGTACTTAATGTAAATCTCATTTACATCAATCCTCCACTAGATGTATCTTATACATCATACCGATTTATATCATATATAATAAAAAATACCTATTGTCAATTTGAACATTTCAAAATCAACACCAAAAACTGATTCTCAATAGAATCCAAGCTACCAAGGGGACCTCATGGACCTGTAGATCCGAAGCTCCAACGATACATGAATAATGATCTAAACTCTTTAGTCATGGATCCACCAATCCATTAAAATGCCAGACACTCTACCTAAAAGACCGACCAGCTGAAGTCTCTCCTCATTACAGATATATTATGTGTCCATCTTAACCAATCGACAATACGACAACTCTTCACAAGATTGCTCGTAGTACAGCTGGGCCAATAACTGTTATGCCCCTATAGTATCATCTGTCTCCTTAAGTACCACTGATCCCTCTAATGAACATAAGTCATAGTCCCCTACTATGACCAAGTCCTTCTCTTCCAAAGAGAAGCTTTTAGCCACTATGTTTAAGCCCCGGAATCAGCCCTTAAGGGAGTATTTCCTCTACTTATCCCTGCTTCGGAAAGAAGTGAATTCCATCTTGTAGATCGAGTTCCCAGCTCCCAGATCAGACAAGTCCCAAAAAGGTAGGCATGTTGAGTTGGCAATTCTGGCCACTCTCAACCCATACTAAATCAAGGACTACCCTCAAAGGCAGGAGTTCACAAAACACTCAGGATTGAGGTCGTGTCACCTATGGTCGTTTAGGTGAGATGCAAGTTTCGAGTATCAATGGTGGTTATATACCAGAGTCTAGTTATCTCGTGGTTCAGGTCTTATACAAACTTTTTGTATAGGAACACTCCCGCTCCACGTCTCACACGAATGGTCAGGATTTACCATCTGTAGTAGTTATCAACACTTGCAATCCTCTACAAAGCAGGCCGTATCCCGTAGTGTCACCAGGATCAGGTATCCCACCTTAAACTTTATACTACAGACCGATTTAGGTTATCACATAAGGCATGATCCATTGTATATCACAATATACATGCTTAAGTTCACATAAGATAACCAAGGAGCTTTGTTTATTAGATATGAATAAATGCCAGAATTAAATAACACTTTATTTATTCATTGAAACAAATGTGTATCTTTACAAAACAACGAGACTCTGGAGAATTAGGACACCAATCCCAACAATCTCCCACTTGTCCTAATGACTTGGGAGACTAATGTACAATACAATATAAAAAATTTACAATATATAATAAACTAAGGGCATATCTCAGTATCATCTCCACTTGCCCTAGACAAGATGCTGCATGTCCCCAGACCCAGGCTCTCCAGGTGACCCTCAAACACTTTAGCCGTGAGGAACTTTGTAAAGGGATTATCAACGTTGTGCTCCGATGCGATCTGCTCGACTATCACATCACCATGATGCACAATCTCCCTGATCAGGTGATATTTTCGTTCTATGTGCTTACCTCGACGATGACTCTGAGGCTCCTCAAATTTGCCACAGCCCCGCTGTTATCATAATAAAGAGTGATAAGCAAATTTTTATTTGGAACAACTTCCAAATTTATAAGAAACTTCCTCAGCCAAACAACATCTTTAGCTTCTTCACAAGCCATACGTATTCGGCTTCCATAATGGAGTCCGCGATGCATCCTTGCTTGATGCTTCGCCAAACTATAGCCCCTCCATGCAGAGTAAACACTGACCCCAATGTCGATTTTCGAGAATCTCGATCGGTTTGAAAGTCAGAGTTCGTGTATCCTGTAAGGATCAGATCCTTATCTTCATACACAAGCATGTTGATAACTGGCAGAAATGCCAGTTATTATAAGCCTTTTATTTAGAATTATGAGGGCTAACAGGTAGAAAACACAGTGATAATACTTAGAATTTGTGAAAAATTGAGTTTTCCGTCGATTAGCACCTAAATCCTCATTGACCCAATATTATGCGTTATTCCATACCAAAGTGTCTATATTTGTAGCTATCGTAAGAATCAAACACATGCATTTGAAGCTAACAATCACAGACAAATGTATGCGCTGAAGCCAGTCTACTGCAAAGACGATGCAGACGATAATCACATGCGTCTAACGCATGGAAGTTGCAGTAAACACATGCGTCTAACGCATGGAGAAAACGGTGAACAAATAGAGAATGTAGCCACAGATTGACAACCATAATAGAAGATTGCAAGATGGGTAGAACGCGTTGATAACTTCAGCTGAATTTAGCTCGAACACATACCTTGGGAGTATCAATAAGATAAGGCGATGTGACAATGCCCATACCGCAAAAGCAGCAGTGAGCCATACCTTCATCATTACAGTTGTCGACGTCCAATCTCTATAAATAGCCCTTGAGACCTTCATTTTAAGACATCCAAGCTTCTGTCTCAAGGCAGAAGTTTGTGATCACAAATGAGAGCCTGAAAGAGATTTCCAGTGAGAATTCTTCATCTCTACAACCAAGACTGAGTGACGATCGGAGCATTCGCCAGAGATAGAGCTCGAGAGAGACATCTCCACCATTTAATCATG
>NC_052356.1:3562558-3566954 GCF_009727055.1 Benincasa hispida | reverse complement strand
ATATTTGAAGTATAGGCGATGCGTCGAAAGTCAAATATTGACCTCGAGATAGAAAGGATATCTAATCGCATGAGCTGGAAGCAGTCTTAGACACATGTCAACCAACCAACATGCGTCCAACAATTGCTGGAAGCTCCAATGGTCAGGGCGAGCCCCCTTGACCCAAGCAGTTGAGAACCATCTCCTGCATGGGAGACTCCTTGCGGTGACAACACTCTAATTTTCGGGACGTCTTCTATTCTGTCTTTTACATTGCTTTCTTAGTTTAGTTTATTTTATTTATTTATTGTTATTTTGGATATGCGGCTGCTTCCTTGGTTGTGGTGTGTTTGCTCCTTGTAAGTGTGATAATAACTCTCCTCGGTGCGCAGTTACAACGGAAGAATCCTCCACACTCTTCAAATGTATGGATTCAATCGTATGAATTCCAACGCATTGTCGAAAGCATTATTCTACTTAAGGTTTTTTTCTTGTTATCTTTTATGTCATATCATTTTGGAATTCTCCTTGTCTGACTGCGGTTCTTTGCGATGCGTCTATAATGATACAAATAATTCATCACGTCCTCTAACTAGTATTGCAAGGCACCCCATACTTTTAATAGTTTCTTCAAATTGTGAAAGTCTATAGTTGTATTGTGTGCAAACCCTTGCTCAAACATTTTTTATCACATTCCTATTAAGTTTGTTTTCAGCTTGCAGTGAGAACACTGCCACCCTCTAAGTTTGGGGGGGTGGCAGCAGTCTCGGAGAATTGTGTTCATTACATTGTGGTCATTTCCTTCAAAAAAAAACTTTTGAAAATAACAACTCCACTGTTAACGCAATGGGGAAATCCATGTTGATAAGAGCTAAGTTGTGAAAGGCATTTACCCATAGTTGGATGTCCACATGACACCCATGGGGGCAAGCTAAAACGAAGGTAAATCGCCAGGATCGATGCATCAACACAACTCCTCTCTCTGGCGTAAGCCCAATTAAGCAAGACATGAGTTGAGTTGAATATGGAACGCCACCGAAGTTGGATGCCCGCATGACACACGTGGGGGTAAGCTAAAACGAAGAACGTAACCAGGTTTAACGCCGCATTCGAATAAAAAAACGCATAGGCTTGAATTTTTTTGAACGAATGCATTCTCATGAGCTGAACGCAAAAATTGCGGAGAATGAATAAAAAGTTTTTTGAGCAAGAGCTTGCCAATTTCAACTTAGAAAAGATCTCTTTGAAGAAGCAGCCAAAGTAGAGGAGAGCATTGCAGCCATGGTTAGAGGTACGAGTTAATTATATTCTGAAAAGCTAGTCATTGCAAAGGAACGTCGGAAGGTGAGTTAAGAATTTCTTGAGTGTAACGCATGCTTGAGGACAAGCATGATTCTAAGTTTGGGGGTGTGATAACTGGAAGAAATGCCAGTTATTATAAGCCTTTTATTTAGAATTATGGGGTGTGATAACGGATGATTTAAGATAGTAAACATTACTATGCGTTATTGGTTATTGTGTTTCTACTTATTCTCATTGCAAGTCTTCTATTGCTCAATCTGTTTAGTTAGGAGTAGGAGTAGTGTGTAAAACATTTAAACCTTCTTCGATTTATTTTTATTCATCACCTCAAACGCATCACTTCACAAATATTATTGAGTGACAAGTCCCCGTGTTCGACCTCGGATTACCCCAGAAACTTGCGTTTGTGTTATACTTGGTGAAAGCGTAAGAAAACTTGTGATAGGAACGCGTGGTCATTGTATGCTAAGATTAACGCATCATCATTCCGACACATGACCTCAGATGCATGGGAGCAAACGCATCAGTTATTCTAATGCATGATTTCATGTTCAAACCCATCCGTCCTTAAATGATAAAAATAAAACAAAACAAAATGCGTTCCTAAAATATCCCAACACAAGTAGTCCCTCGTTCTCCAAAGATACTTGAGGAACGTCTTAACCGAATCATCTTTGTCAACATCCTCCATTGCTTTCTTAAAAGACAAAGGATCCTCTATCCCATCATTCGTAATGACGTTTTGGGCTTCAGTTAAACCCATGTAGCGATCCGGTGGGTTCATAACTCTCCCACTACGTCGGGGCAGTCTCAACTCTTGAGCTGGTTGACTAGACGTCTCGATCTCAACAACTCTTATTTATCTGTCGACCTGTTCAACAAATCTTGTTGAACCCTCAGCAGTCTCAGTCTCACTTGAGATCTCACATAAAACGAGCTTACTTCGTGGCTTATGTTCCCTCATGTGATCTTCTTCCAAGAAGATAGCATTAGTGGAAACAAACACTTTGTTCTCACTCGGATCATAGAAGTATCCTACACTCGTTTCCTTGGGATAGCCCACAAAGAGGCAAACCTTCGAATGCAGTTCCAACTTTTTTGGGTTAGTCACTAGCACATGTGCCGGACAGCCCCAAATCCTGAAGTGGTGTAAACTACCTTTATGACCTTTCCATAACTCAAAAGATGTTTCAGAAACACTTTTCGAGGGAACGATGTTCAAGATATAACATGCAGTTTATACTGCATAACCCCAAAACGAGTCTGGAAGACAAGCATAACTCATCATAGACCTAA
Source organism: Benincasa hispida (assembly GCF_009727055.1). Classification (NCBI taxonomy): domain Eukaryota; kingdom Viridiplantae; phylum Streptophyta; class Magnoliopsida; order Cucurbitales; family Cucurbitaceae; genus Benincasa; species Benincasa hispida. Next base: position 3,564,377 of record NC_052356.1, on the reverse strand, counting down.
CCATGTCCAATAAGGTCATTTTTCTTCTTTCTAATACACCATTCTGCTGATGTGTACCAGGGATCGAGAGTTAGGATGCAATCCCATGTTCTATCATATAGTTCTAGCATTGGAGGTCCATATACTCTCCACCACAATTAGATCGTAGTGTTTTTATTTTCTTACCTAACAAGTTTTCAACTTCAGCCTTATACTCCTTGAACTTGTCAAGGGCTTCAAACTTATGTTGCATTAGGAAGAGATACCCAAACCTTGAATAATCATCTATGAAAGAGATGAAATATTCATACCTACCTCGAGCTCTAACGTTCATCGGACCACAAAGGTCTGAATGTACAAGCTCCAAGGCTTCCTTGGCTCTATAACCTTATCCAGTAAAAGGTCGTTTGGTCATCTTGCCTTTGAGGCATGATTCACATACCGACAAAGAGTTTTATTCTAAACTCTTTAGAAGTCCACTTTTCACCAACTTCTCAATCCTACTGAGGTTGATGTGACCTAACCTTAGATGCCAAAGATGGGCATTTTCCTTTGGAGAAACCTTTGGTCTTTTAGCTATTGTTGCCGTATTGAACATTTCAGTGTTAAACAAGGCTTTATGACTAACGACCTTAGTACATATAAGTTATTTTCCATTGAACCATAACCAATCTCCATTCCATTCTTAAAAATAAATACTTTATTCTCAGAAAAGGAGACGGTATAGCCTTGTTCAATGAGAAAAGAAACCGAGATTAAGTTCCTTTTAATATGAGGAACTACAAAAATATTATCCAGTAATAGATAACATTTCTTGTCAACGAATAACTTCAGCCTGCCTATAGCAACAGCTGAAACAACCTCACCATTACTGACTCGAAGAGTCATCTCTCCCTGTGGCAATGTTTGTCAGGAACTAAATCCTTGGTAAGAGGAACTGACATGATTGGTAGTACCTGAATCAAGGATCCAGGCAGAATCATCATTTTCTACCATACATGTCTCCAAGGCCAATAAATCATATTTACTGTCTTGTTTTCTCTTTTGAAGAGTAGTGGGATGGAGGTCGTTTGCCACAAAATTCGTTTACATGATTCTTTCCACTGTAAATAATCGATCATTTTTAAAAGCTTTAAATGGAAATACTAACGAGTTGCTGAAACGAAAAACACATTGACCTATGTTAGGTTTTAAGAAAATACCCATTGTAAAACAAAACAACATCAAATAAGGTTTTAGCAAAACTAACATGAACCCCGTGTGACATTTAGTTTCGCAATGACACTTCAAAGGTTTAGGACAAAAGCTACCGAAGGGAGGTCAGTTATCCCTCCTCTGAATTGAGAAATTCTCAACCAGTAATTAATACCAGAATAATGCTTGCTCCTATAACGAGTAGCCAACATTAATTTGGCCAAAAGAGATCATTAACTTACTTAACAATCTCCCGTAAGTGTGACCTGCCATTTTAAACCTTAAAGGTTCGTCCCAAAAGGCCAATCCAAAGGGAAAAAAATCCGATTGGGACAAAACCTAAAGCGACCCTATCCATTTTTGGAGTTCATCTTGATATTGACCAACTGCACAAAACCCTTCTTATGAGGGCCACTACCAGGGCGACACGAGGGCGTACAGAATGATCTCACGGTATAAACCAATGATAGAGACCATAGGACGTGTTGACACTCACTATTCACCCACTTACTATAAATACTCTCTCCGTCTACCTTGATATTGACTTATGAAAAACACCATCCTAAAGAGGATGCATCTTAGGGCATCTCGAGGGCAAGCATGAATCTCACGGTGTAAACATACAGGGAGAAACGTGAGTGGAATC